>NC_133649.1:238712003-238998370 GCF_009905375.1 Apium graveolens | reverse complement strand
TCTACTGAACTAACTCCCTTTTTCTTAAAATACCCTTGGTGAGATCATCCTTACCTAAGGTGCAACTATGGCAAAACAAAAGAGACTACTCTTAACAAATCGCAAATCTTCATGCCTTTGAAACAACAAGATATATATTTTTATAAAAGATAACCACAAATTATTACCATGCAACAAGAAGCATAAATCAATATTATCATATTATTCCTACTGAAATTAAGGCTCACTAACAAAATCTTTCCAAATAATCAAAATTTCACAACAAACTAAGAGAATTACACATGCATGCATGCCTTCGGGTTTTTCAAACCAAAACAACATGATTTCCAAATAAATTTTTATCATAATTCAACATGCAAGCCTAACATGGATTACAACTAAATGATCAACTAGCATGCAAAAGGATTTTATCAAGACTTTACTACAAAATTCATGTTATCATCACAAAATACACAAAAATGTTAACAAGGCAACAAAACACCATCCATTCGGCTCCTATCAAGTCATGGCCGAATGGATTAGGGTAAAAACAGCATTCGCATAGGTGTAACACTCTTATGTCTAGCCATTCTTGACCCTATGATACTATAACTCATGGTGAAAGCCTTAGATTCACAAGAATCAAGGAGGTTCACTTTGAGTTTAACAAAAACATCACCATGCAAGGTCAAAACATAGGTTTTTCACTCTATACTTTTGAAATATATAAGAATAACATATAGGGAGTAAAATTACTTGAATATAAGATGATTGTTTGGGTGAAAGAATGAAGAAATGAAGGGGATGGAGGGCCTCGGCTATGGGATGGCCGAGAGTGAGGGTTGAGCCGAGAGGGAGGGAGGAGAAAAGGGGAGGGTGGAGTGAAAATGGAGTGATCATCACTTTAGTTTTGTTTTTATGTCTTTGACTAGACTAAATGTGAGTGGATTTAGGAAATGACAAGAGTAACCCTCTAGCTAAAGTTAGGCAAGTTTGCATGCAAGGTCAAGGAGGTAATTTGGCTAGCAAAATGTGAGTTAGTGGGGTGGAGAATGTCTTCTTTGCCCTTTGGTTAAATAGAAGAGAGTTTGCATGCAAGGTTATTCATGTAATTTGATAATTATTAAGCAACTAATTTTCAAAGATTTATTTTTATATAATAAAGTACAAGTTCAAAAATTATAAAATTTATACCATAAAATAACTTGGATTTTTAGAGACTTTATAAAAATCATTTTCAAAATTTGTGTACAAAATGTCTTTTAAAAGAAAATTTTTCCAAAGCTTAGAATATTCCTTATAAATCAAAAATAAAGAAATTAAATAAATTCTTGCTTTGAAAAATCATATACTACCCAAAGCAAATTTATAATGCAGAAATTTTCACTCACACAAACGTACAAGCATTGAATATATTTTTATTTAACTTAATATTATTCACAAATAATATTACATAAAATGCCGGTCGTAACATCACAATCTCCATAAGAAACTCCTGGGCTACCTTTCTCCACAAAGTCTGATAGAAGGGCTTTATTTCCAGTCATATGTCCTGAACATCCACTGTCCAGTACTAGGATGTTTTTCCTGTTGCCCTGCAATCACAAAGACCACTATTGGTTAGTTTTAAGGACCCAGACTTGCTTGGATCCTTTGGCCTTTTTAAGTTTGTTAGCATTTGCAGCGAATTTAATTTCAGAGTTTATGCTAACATGCTATTTATCAGAATTTATATCAAACTTTGCATCAGACTTTACACTAGAAGGAATAATAATAATTTTCTTTAAAGAAGGTTTTATTTGATAATAATCATAGTACAAACTATGATATTTCTTACAAGTATAAATGGAATGCCATAAACTACCACAATGAAAAAAGGATTTCATGGCTTAAACCTAACAGACTAACTCTTAACTCCTGATCTAGGAGGTAAAGAATTTATATCTTTATTCTTCCTGCAAAAAGAAGCAAGATGGTTAGAGTTTCCACAGTTATAGCATTTCTTTCTAGGAGCAATAGGAACAGGCATATAGTTATTGCTTTTATTCACACTTTCCTTTCCATTCCTATTTTTCCTAGCTTCCTTTACCTTGTTCACATTTCTAATCTCTTTCAGCTTATGCTTAAGGTGCTTCTTTGTCATTAAGCCTATGTTTACTTCAGCTGGTTTATCCTGTTTTAATTTGTCAGAAGTTGACTTTTCTTTGACTTCTGTACTAGACTCTTTCATCTTTTCAGAATCAGACTTTACAGTTTTTGCTACAAACTTAACAGGATTTACATTTTGCTTAGCAGTCTTTTTAACAACAATTGGCTCAATTTGGACAGTTTCTTTCTCACTTTTATCATCTCCATAACCTAAGCCCTCTTTCCAGTTTCCACTACTTAGTAAATTCTGAGTTGTTCTGCCAGAGTTAGTCCAACTTCTGATAATCTCTTTTTCCTTTTCTAAGTCAGCTTTTAGAGATTCATTCAATTTAACACTTCATCTCTAACATACAAAGCATCATCTCTTTCTTTCTTATTTGATGAAGAAAAATTAACTCCTTTTCTAAATAGTCATTTCTCTTTTTAAAAGCAAGATTTTCATATGTTAATCTTTCACATATTAAAGTCTGATCTCTATAACTAATAAACATGGGTTTAAGATAAAATCTCAACTCAGTATCATCAGTATGAAAAGCATAAGTTGTTTGAGGTACCTTCAATTCAGCAGTTTCAGGACTGCTATCAGCATTTGCCATCAAGGCATAGTTTACCTCATTTTCAGAATCTGAAGTGTCTTTCCAGCTTTTCTTCTTTGTAACAAGTGCCTTGCCTTTGTCACTTTTTCCTTTCTTGCAGTCAGGAGATATGTGGCCTCTTTCACCACAATTGTAGCATTTAACATTTGAGTTGTCTCCTCTGTCAGACTTTCCTCCTATGCCTTCAGACTTTCTGAAACCTTTCTTATCAGAATTTACACCTTTCTTGGAAAACTTCTTGTCCTTTCTAAATTTTTATAGGCTATCTTTGTGATACCCTTCACCATAAGAGCACACAGTTGCATCATCTCTGCATCAGCATCCATTTTAGGTAAACTTTCAGTTTCTGAATTATCATCATCAAAATATGATGACTCTGAATCAGACTTTATGATGAGAGCCTTTCCTTTGCCCTTTTTTGAGGCAGCCACTTTAGGAGATTCCTCCTCAGCCTTAAGAGCAACTGTCCTTGACTTTTCTATGCCTCTTGCCTTTGATCCATCTCAAGTTCATAAGTCTTGAGCATACCATAAATTTCATCAAGAGTAGTTTCAATAAGGTCATAGTTGTCTCTTATGGTAGTAGATTTTAAATCCCAATTTTCAGGAAGAGCTAAAAGGAATTTTAGATTTGAATCTTTAAGATCATATTCCTTGTCCACCAGTGAGAGATCATTCAAGAGTTTGACAAACCTGTCATATAAGTCAGTTAATGACTCATCAGCTTTTGAGTCAAAGTGCTCATACTCTTGAGTGAGTATAGTCCTTCTATTCTTCTTGATTGAATCAGTTCCCTGGCATTTTGTCTCCAAAGCATCCCAAATCTCCTTACATTCTTGCAATGATTACCCTATTTGACATGACATTATCAATGGCACTATGCAACAAATGCCTTACCTTTTGCTCCTTAGCAATTAATGAGATGTCTTCAGCTGTGTACTCACTTTTCTCCTTTGGTATGTCTTTGCTGGTTGATCGGCAACTACAACAGAGGCTTGGTAGGCTTATGTGGTCATTCATTAATTCTGTCAAGGTATTATGGATCTGTAGCTTCCAGAAAAATAGCCATCTTCACTTTCCATATGGGATACTCAGAATGTCTGAGTATGGGAAACCCTAATAGCCTCATATCGACTGTGGGTTTGAGTGTTTTGAATTTCTTGAGTTTTGGTGGGCTTAGTTGGGGTTTGTGCTTCTTCAGACATGATTGTTTGGATCTTTACAGTATATGTGTTAACAGAAAAGCTCTGATACCACTTGTTAGGTCACACAACACTGTAGAAGGGGGTTGAATACAGTGTTTATACAATCAAATCGATTTAACACAAGTATGTAACAAAGATCAAGTATATTGAATAAACTCTGTTACAATAAGAACTGTTGTTCTCTCTCAGTGATGAACAAATATCACTAAGAGCTGATAGGTTATAATGTATAATCTTCTCGATAATGATAACACATATAGTGTAAACCCTAAGTCTGTGTTTATATAGTACACAGTTACAAGTTAACTTCTAATTTATATGAAATACAATTTTGTCTCCTAAAATATATCAATCAGATATATTCTACAAGTCTTCCAGTCTTCTAACTCTTTCCATGCATATCTTCTTTTATTTTAGTCCAGATCTTCTCTCTTGTAAATCAGCCACATTCCTTATCTGAAAGTCTTCCAGCACTTAAGTTCTGATATGAACTTAAGTTCTGATATTAAGTTCTGACTTCCAATAAGTCCTGATTTGTCCTGTTGTTAAGTTCTGAAAACTAAACAACAAATCATATTAGACATGACATCTCAAATATATCTAACAATGAATTTTGGTTGATTATAACCATGTCATAGGCTAGGCCTTCATGGGGCCTTGGCTTAAATAAGTGTAATACATCCTTAGGAAGTTTAACAAACCATTAGAATTAAAAAAATTGAGTGAGAAAAGTGAGTTTTAAGTAAGTAAAAACAGAGCAGAGGGAAATCAAAGGGGGTTGGGCAGTTTCAACTTTGAGCAGAGGCCTAGAGAAGCCTAGGTGAGGAATTGGCATGAAACCAAGTCTGAGAGTTAGGTTTAGGTCTTAAAAATCCATGGGAGTTGGTTTTGTTAAAAGGCCCAATATAGAAGTTAAGATTTCTGCCAAATAGCACAGGTAGTGCAAACTGGTGCTAGCAGGGAACCTTAGTGTGAGTATTGATCTTTGTAAGCCTATAGGAGTGAGGCCTCTGAGTCTTACCAACTTTAGAAGTTAGTTTAGAGTCTTAAAAACCTTTAGGAGTGATTTGGAGTGAAGGCCCAAGGTGGAGACATCCCATTTTCACCAAGGCACCCGTGAGCACCCTTAGAGTGGCATTAGGAAGCTTTAATGCTATTCGTTGTAATTGGGACTTAGTGGTGAAGTGTCTGAGTGTTGCACATCATCTTTAGGTTTAAGTTAAGGTCAAGTTAGATAGATGGGAGTATTAGTAATAGTTCTTATGTGTTACTTGCTTATGTGTTTAGGGATTTAGGTGATAATAACTAAGTATCATATGCCATACCATTATGTGATTATGTGACTATGTGGATTACTTGAATTGCATATGATTAAGTTATGTGTATTCTTATAATCATAAGTTCTTATGTAATAGTGGTTATGGTAAGGGTAAGAGTTAGTCTAGGAGCTTATAGGCTTATAAGGTATTAAAGGGTGAATGGTAATGAGGTTAATATAATGTGTAGGTTCCGAAGCGAAGGGGAAGACTCGTTTCGTCAAGATCGAATAATCTTAGAACTGTTGAAAGGCAAGTTACTTACCTCCTTATCCTTATAATTGTTGCAAGTATACATACTTTTTCGTGAATGCTTAGTTGTAATAATCACCATGTCATTAATTAATTCAAATACTTTCGTTAACAACTCTTAACCTTGTTAGTACCTTACCTTCAAAACATTCCCTATCCATTAGACCGTGAATACTAAATTCTCTACCAAATTCCCTAAAGCGATGTGACACCCTCACAATCAGGGGCCTAGATTATGGAGTCACCATGCTACAAATTACAATAATATAAAACAGAATCATAAACATAATGCCATGGCCTCTTGCACTACTACAGGATCTAATACAGGTTAAGGTATGAAATAAGTTACATCTAACTACACAACATGATGCTATGACAATCTTTTCTAAATACAAAAGATAACTTCATATAGAAGCTGCCACTGATCTACCACCTTTCTAGCTACCTGCAATGTCATAGCGAATCTAACTATGCGCGAAGGTCCAAAGTTAGCATTCTTCCTAGCTGACCTTCTAAATCCAACCATACTCGAGCTTAACTGTAAAATTTAGATAACAAAGCAACGTGAGATACAAAAGCTCAGCAAGTAACAATAATATTAAAACAGTTAAGCTATCAGAGATCAATAGATATCAAGGCCAACTATGATATTCAAATGGAAATCCAATATAAGGAATAAGGAAAGGAATTATAGAAAAAAAAATTCCTTATCGTCAGTTCAAAATTCAAGTTTTCTTTCAAAGCTCTTCATAAAATTCTTTCTAACATCTTTTCAAAAACCTTTTTAAGCAAACATTTTCTAAGGAAATCTTTATTTCAAAACATATCTTTTGATTGGAGTTTTTCCACAACGTCATAGACAATACGGGTGATCAGCCACGTAATGCCTCCCATCAGGACCTAATCGTCCTTCTGAGCTTCCATGTATATAGGGTCCCCTAAGACTAGTTCCAAAACTAGTCAGCTAGACTTATTGCCATTGCTAGCGCAACACAACCAAAAATGCTGGACCGGCGTCACTCGGTCACTTACGCCTCCAATCTATAGGAATCCGTAGAAAAAAAATTTGACGGAATACTTATATCATTTATGAAAATATCTTTCAATTTTAAGCTTTACCAACCTTTTGATGAAATAAGACCTTATTGGAAAGTTTGAAATCATATTTAAGTTCATTTTTGAAACTCAGGGATAAAATGTCAAGTATCAGGTATCAAAAAGAACGCAATGGGTTCAAACATAGGTATTATCAACAATGAACCAAAAGGTTCTCATAATGAATGAAATTGTGAGCATTTAAAAATATAAAGAAAACAGGCTTATTTATCAATGGCTGAGATATAGTATTCAAAATTTAAATCAACAGGCAGGAATATATGTAAAAGAGAGAGAGAGAGCATTTGAGGTTTCGTTACTTGCCTCCTAAAAGTATCACACTATCACAGTCCTGCCTAACCACAATCTTCACTGGATCTTAGCTTTAACTTTTTCCTTTCCTATGCTTGCGTACTCACTCTTTAACTCTACACGAGTAAGAACTCTATTTCAGAATCATTCTAAATACTGTTCGACGTTCACTTTAAATGTCTACCTTAACTACCCCTTTCGCAATACCTACATTATACTTATATATGTACTATTATTTCATATATATATATAGCACACATATCATAAACAGGTCACATAGCACATAACACATATTGCACATATGGTCACTATCTGATCTTCAATTTCAAACTTAGGAAATAATTCCTTATTTGAAACAAAATTTTAAATTTAAAACTCTCTTGCAAATTATTTGATCATGTTTAGAAAACAAAGTTTAAGTTTAAAAGAATTTGAAATCCATATTATAGTTTGACGAATTAATTGTAAGTCAAACTAAGTTGATTCGAATAACTGATCTTCATTTGATAACTTAATTCGACTAGCAACTAACCTAGTGAAACTATAATAGTATTTAAGCATCTTGAAAATGTAATCGCTTTTCGAAGATAGTCTAGTTACTCGACAAGTGAAAATGTAATGTAATCAAAATGTCTTATACATAGACTCTTAAGAGTTTAAAGTATAACCCGACCATCTCGAAAGAATGCCAATTTACTCTGTTATAATAAAGTCAAATAAAAAATCATAAAACATGAAAGTTGTAGATACTTCTGAGATCTTTCCGAAAGGATAAGGCTCATTAAAAACGGATAAATAACGAATTCGGAAATTGGATAAATGTGGGTTGCCTGAACAGAGTCAGGCCCTGATCGCAGAAGTAATTTGAGATTTAAGACTCCTAAATCCCTGAATATGACTCTGAGTTGTAAACACAAAATGTAGATTTTGAAAAGATCTTTTCAGAATGGTATTCTTCAAATTTGTTTGATAAATATTTAATTTACTATAAATTTTCAAAGTCTGCCTCTCAGTTTTGAAAATTTTCTGGCAGGTTACAAAAACTGCAGAAATCACCTCCTTATAAGCAGAATTTCGAAAAACTTAAAGAATCAAAATTGTAGAGAATTGAATTATCTTTCTAGAGACTCTGAAATCATAACATTCCGTCCTGTAATGAATTTTATACGAATTTAGCAAGAAAACAGAACCTAATACTTTGAAATCAAACCTTATATCTTTATAACTATATTAACAATCAATTTCACATAGAAAAGCCATTTAAACACATGTTTCTCTCAGCAAAAACAAAACAATGACATGCATATATCAAAACTAATATACATCAAGATATCTTAGCATGCATTACTAATTTATTGACATAATTATGTTTAGAACTTAAATTCATGAAAGAACACTACATGCAAAGGAGATTAATTACATACAACATTTTTTAAACAATTAGATTCACTTAAACACTCTTATCACCATCAACTACATCATATAAGTCAAGAAATCCATTCTCTCATATATACATATACACAAGCTATATATACTTCCATGATACAAAACTTTAGTACTTTAAACCACTAAATTAACAACTATTTTCACCAAGAAACACGATATACATACACATTCTTCACATATACATACACCCGCATGTATACAACACACATAAGACACCAATTTCCAACATGCAACTATAATCCATGACATGCAATTTGAATTAACTAACACTAACACTCTATTACTCAATAAACTCAAGTGAAATCACATGAAACTCTAGTTTCTCCCTCAACAACACCAAACTCAAATATACACACACCTATACATACACACCGATACCAGCATGCAAAGTACAAGTTTAATGTAAAAGAAGAGAAAAGATTAGATCCTTACCTAGCAACAAAGGAAGAAGAAAAAGTTGTGTGCTTGTGTATGTGGTTTTTGGCCGGGGAAAAGAAAACCGAGAGGAAGAGATGGGGGAGGATGATGTCTCGGGTAAAATGAGGAAAGAGGGAGGCTGATGTTTTATTTAATAAAACAAGTGTATTTTGGTAATTTCACGTATAAAAGTTTTTGTTTTAATAGTTTTCTTTTGATAAATGAATGCAAAAACGTTTCTTTAATAAAAAGTTCTGAAAGTTATAAATTTTATATTTTTAAAATGTAGAGCACGAAATTATCTTCGCGTGCATATTTTTAAAATATTTTTCTGATGCACGGTTATTTTTGTATGAATTTTACAAGTTTGACTACGAAAAGTGCAAAAACAGTTCTTAATTCGAATTAAAAATAGGAAATAGCCCAAAATACTCATTTTCACATTATTATAAAGTTTTTAATACCAAAATAATGATTATAGAACAATAATAAAAGTTTTATTATTTTCCAACTATTTTTCAGAAATTTAAATAAACATTTATTCACACTTTATTTTTCAATATTCACTTAAAATTTCATAAATAAATTTCCAAGCACTCTAATAATCACATAAATAAATTTCAAACATACTAATAATCACTTAAACCACACTTTAGCATATAAATATCACATATTTTATTTTTCTAACTAACTTCTCATATTTCCATAATTCCCACTTTTCCACTTTTCAATTTCCACTTTCACATTTCACTTTCACATTTAAATTTCCGTCTTTAAATTTTATAATGCTATTATAGCATCAATAAATCCACAATTCACTTTATCACAATTCCTCTGAAATACATGAGACTGGAATAAATATATTATTATATATATTTATTCTCTACTTTCACATAAATAGCACAGAAACAAATAATCATTATATTAAAATTTTACGGTCGTTACATTCTTCCCACCTTAAAGGATTCTGTCCCTAGAATCAGGCCTAAGTAAACAATTAGGGATACTTCTCGAGCATTTCACTCTCAAGTTCCCATGTGAACTCTTCCACAAGAGGATTTCTCCACAAAACTTTGACTAGGGACACAGATTTATTCGTAAGCGCTTTTCTCTCCGATCTACCATCTTTATCGGATGCTCCTCATAAGACAAGCTAAATCCTTAAGTATCCATATTCTATTTCATGGTTTGCAATTGGAATCCTAAAGTTTAAGAACCATTACACAATATAATGTGAACATGGGGTATGTGTAGAGATAATATCATCTCAAACATGACTTATCTTGTCCTTCAAAACTTTGCGTAAATCCTGATGCACAGAATCTCGTCTGATGGTTCGTCTATACTCCAACATTTTTAGATTGAAGGTAAGGAATATAAAATGCAAAATTCTCACTTGTGCCAATTCTTGATTCAAAAGTTTGTCGATGAAACACATTGTTTCAGAATAGTTGATTGGAACTAAGGTTCAATAATCAAGAAGAAAAGAATGAAAATGATAATGACATGATTGAGAACAACCATATTAGTACTTAAGATGGCCAGTCTTAGTACCATATAGTTCACAACACACATTTAGGTGGCGTCCCACCAAACTATTTGTCACGAAGACAAACAGCCACAATACGTGTATTGTTTGTCTCAATCAGATGACCAATTTTCAAGGAAACAAAAGATGTTCGAAGGGAGTTGGAAGTATAGAACAGATTCTGGATACTTTTAGAAAACAATAAAAATTACACTTTAGAGTGATAGAAGAGAAATTTATCATTGGTCATTTTCATAGGTTTCTCATACACGTACTCGTATAACAACTGTAACCCATTCTTTCGTATCTCGAGAGTGGATTACACATCCACATCAATGTAGCTTTTCATACCAGATTCATTACTTCTTTTCTATCAATCACGGAAACTCACCAACATGAATATTTGCTGCAATAACCTCTTTCCACGTTATTCACACTCCTAGCTTCCGAATCGCTCTTTCCTCGTAATACACTCATAGATCAAAATCTATCTAGGTTCGTTTGATGACATTAATGGTCTTCTTACATATAGAGCCCATAAGGGTATATACCAATATTCGCATTACATTTGCTACGGCATAAATCCACTAACGACGGATGTTCATCCTTAGTTTTATTTACTGTATAAGACGTCCACTATTAGTATATCATCCCCTGTCTAAATCATCCTTTCTTTTGAAGATGCACTCATGGACGATGAATTGTTCCCATCTACATTTTAGTGTCTACACAAACTTGGAACTTATTCCAAAGTCTTTGAGTAATTCTTTGCTATACCTTTCGCAATACACTCTGAAACCCCATACCACATGACTATTATCCTCATCTAGTTGTCTTGTAGAAACGTTTCATTAACCAATTAGAAAGGTACTAACTTGATCAATTTCTACCATCGTTCTTGTCTTATATTAAGTCATTTCTATATAAAGACAAAACTTTTGGCTCCTTTATTCCATACGGGTTTTCTTACTTGTTTCTATATGAATAAATGTCTCCAAATCTTGGGGCACTCAAGTTTCTGTTAGTTTCAAATCATTTGCTAAATGATTTTACTTGCAAGACTTTCGCTGTTCAGTAACTATACTCAATAACCTGACCATATTGTACCAAAATGCATTCTAACCCATTATAAGAAATACCATTATAAATCGTAAGATTGTCTCGATCACCAAGTAGAACCAACATGGTTAGGACACTAACCCTTTCCTTAACAAAACAAAAAAAAAATTCTCTCATGCTTATCTTTCTAATTAAACTTTTCCCTCCTCCTTATAGTCATTGTCACTGATGTCATTATCTTTCTTAAACAATTTCCTTATAAGAGTTGGCCATTACTAAAGTTCCTTGTTTCCGTAGATATCTCTATCATTTCCCACTTCATTTAAATTTTTCAACACTTGTGGAATTTACGTTGATTCCCTCACGGCTACCTATTTCTTTAATAACTCAAAATTTAAAAACATCACATACAGCTATTCTTTTCTTTTCTTAGGATCATCAAGTCGTCCTTCCAGTGTTTGGTGTACTCACCCTTCGTATTTGAATAAATAACACATTATTAAAGCCTTGAATAAATTATTGTCTCTAGCAGATTTTCATACTTAATTTCTACTTGATAGTAACTCCATTCTTAAATCAACCATAGAGAAGTATGTTGCTCTTCCCAATAGTTCAACTCAATCATCATTTCAGTTACTTATGCTTGATTGTCTAATTGAGCTTTCCATAATCGATATACTAAGCCTTATAACTCCTTTATCCAAAAATTTTGGCAGTCGAATTGCCAGTCTTCTCATTTCAACTAGTACCACTCTGTGTAGTCTTTTGCCACTGATTTAATTCTAGGTATCACACTAAAAATTCACTTCTCTACTATGAGATAAGCAAAGTTGCTTATCTGCAAACACACCTTGACCTCTTTAATCATGAGGATTTCTTCAATCTTGAGTATTTCTTGACGGATATTCACTACATGTGTGACACACATAGGCTTCACATCCTCGTCTTCACAATCCTTTTAACTTAAAATAAGGGTCTGAATTTCTTAACGTGCTTTTGTCCTTGAAGCATAACTTCCTCATCATTCATAGACTTCATGTTAATCTGTTTTTTTGTACTTATTTGTGCATCGTAATCCTATAACAAATCCATTCCTAGGGTTCTATCAAATTTTTCTTAATTTGGAAGATATCATATTCACGATGAAAGAACAATCCGTTATCTTAATATCAAAATGTTAACATACCTGACCAACGTGAACTCTGTCCTGATCGACTATTCTTATAACCAAATTTGGTCATAACGGTTGATCTTAAATTACAACGTTCCTATTACCACTTCCACTTTTTGAACTATATCTTTCTTAGATATAATGAAGGTCCTTACCTAAAAATTCCAATGCTCGTGATGGTCTTATGACACCTTGAAATTTTAGTTGTTTGGAGTAGTTCCTTAAAATACCTTATAGAATAGCCCACCATACCACACTTGTTACAAGTAAAATACGGATCCACTCTTACACTTATACTCATGCATTTCTCAGTAAAGTAATCCATTTTATTTTCTTCAACTTTATCTATATTTATTTTCTTCCCTAGATCACTTACTTTCTTCTTTTATAATCACAGCCTTATAAACCACTGCTCACATAAGTTCGAAGTTCAAATACAGCCATCCAGCTTCTAACCTGCTGCTTAATCCGATGCTTGAAGCTCTTGGCTCTTTCTACATCCTTAAAAGCCTATTTCTGACACCATTTATGTTAAATCAGTAATCTTGGGCTTATAACCCCTTTGCTTATATTTTTTTATTTTCAACTTCAAAGTTTTACCCTCAAGTGCTCCTTCATACAGTCTTGTGTATCCTTTACTAGAAACGGCTCCGTAAATCTCTACCATGTCATTGTACTTTCTCTTTCCATTTCTCTAACTGATTTCCACTAGAAACCAACTTGAAAACTCTGTCTTTTGGTCTTCACCAACTTTAACCATGCCAAAAGTTTTATCTATTTACTTAAGCCAAACTCTGGCTTTGGTCAGTTCCACATTTTCCTGAGCCTATGGGAATTTGGCATCTTATGAGGATATAAAACTTACCACTTACGGCTTGACGCTGTTGTTATTGTTGTGTCAAAGCAGGAGTTATTGTCAGACTGGTTATAAAATTTGGGTTATGGTAGGGTCAGTTTGACTCCAAACTTCCAGTGTTATAGGTTTGAGAAATTGGCTTGAGAGCGATATCCTCTTGACGAGTAAACAAGCAACTTACTAAGCAATATGCTACATGCTTAAGAAACCGTGTAATTTCCATCCTTGTAAAAGGATTTAATTCTATCTTTTTAGTACAATAAAAAGATTTAACTCATGCAGCCTTATTACCCTATAAGTTGCTCGCTTTCCTCAAGGAAATAACAAGGTATGGTTTATTGGTAATAAAACAATTTTGGAATGTTAAGGTGGGTATATAAAAGTTATATATGGAAGAAATAATAAGGTGTTCAACGAATATGAAAAAAGGGCGTACATCTGTAAAGGTAAAAGTTATGGTTCCAACACTTGAGTTCAAAAATAACAGGAGAGAAAATAGCAGTTCGACGATTAGTCAAAGGGGTAAAATAATGGGAAAAACAACCCCAACTGTCACAAGCTGCTAGACAGTAACAAGGAAATTATTGAAATTAATGGTGACCTACACATCTGAAAAGATTAACTTAGAACCATCCGATACTGACGTAAAATAGTATTTAAACAAGTTTTACTAACTGAGCTGAGTACCACGCCAACAACTTCTTTTCCCAATAGCTTAATATCTCCTTTGTCGAGCAATTCTTAACACAGTCCACATCCATCTTTCCAACTTCATCAGTCTCCCAGTCCTTTCCCAAGAAGTGTAAACAGATGATCCTTCCGGAAGACGACCACATGCCATCTCTTCTAGACGTTCAATCCTAGATACCCACTCACTTTCAGAAACGTCTACCCGTTGCCTAGTCTCATTAGACATTTTATTAACTAAGGATCTTAATTCTGAACCTTGTCCAAACACCATTTCTCGGTCGCGTGATAGCTCTGCATAAATGTAGTAGGGAATTTGTGGAACTAGAATTGTCACAGGGGCCGAAATAGGTTCCATAGCTGGTAAGATAAGAGTCCCGGTAGTCGATCTGACCGGCTGCCACAAAATTTCTTCCTCAAAATCATTCTCTGACTCGTACTCATGACTAGACGCTAAGGCTGAAGGGTCGGTAGGAGAAGTCCTATCCGATTCATCATCACTGATGCTGCTATCCGGCATCTGCGATAACATAGGTATGCAAGGTGAAACGAAAAAGGTTATCTTAAATTCTAACGCCATCGTATCATAGAGATCTTAAAGTCGAGACTATATCCTACAATCCCAACCCAAACTCTATATAGTTTAAAACTTAATTCCTAACTTAACATTCCTACAACCCACCTAATCCTGACTTGTTTCAGTGACCAAAACATGTAGCTCTGATACCAAACTGTGACATCCTCACAATCAGGGGCCTAGATTGTGGAGTCACCATGCTACGAATTATAATAATATAAAACAGAATCATAAACATAATGCCATGGCCCCTTGCACTGCTACATGATCTAATACAGGTTAAGGTATGAAACAAGTTACATCTAACTACACAACATGATGCTATGGCAATCTTTTCTAAATACAAAAGATAACTTCATATAGAAGCTGCCACTGATCTACCCCCTTTCTAGCTACCTGCGATGTCATAGCGAATCTAACTGTGCGCGAAGGTCCAAAGTTAGCATTCTTCCTAGCTGACCTTCTAAATCCAACCATACTCGAGCTTAACTGTAAAATTTAGATAACAAAGCAACGTGAGCTACAAAATCTCAGCAAGTAACAATAACATTAAAACAGTTAAGCTATCAGGGATCAATAGGTATCAAGGCCATCTATGATATTCAAATGGAAATCCAATATAAGGAATAAGGAAAGGAATTATAGAAAAAAAAATTCCTTATCGTCAGTTCAAAATTCAAGTTTTCTTGCAAAACTCTTCATAAAATTCTTTCTAACATCTTTTCAAAAACCTTTTCAAGCAAACATTTTCTAAGGAAATCTTTATTTCAAAACATAGCTTTTGGTTGGAGTTTTCCCACAACGTCATAGACAATACGGGTGATCAGCCACGTAATGCCTCCCATCAGGACCTAATCGTCCTTCTGAGCTTCCATGTATATAGGGTCCCCTAAGACTAGTTCCAAAACTAGTCAGCTAGACTTATTGCCATTGCTAGCGCAACACAACCAAAAATGCTGGACCGGCGTCACTCGGCCACTTACGCCTCCAATCTATAGGAATCCGTAGAAAACATTTTTTGACGGAATTCCTATATCATTTATGAAAATATCTTTCAATTTTAAGCTTTACCAACCTTTTGATGAATTAAGACCTTATTGGAAAGTTTGAAATCATATTTAAGTTCATTTTTGAAACTCAGGGATATCATGTCAAGTATCAGGTATCAAAAAGAATGCAATGGGTTCAAACATAGGTATTATCAACAATGAACCAAAAGGTTCTCATAATGAATGAAATTGTGAGCATTCAAAAATATAAAGGAAACAGGCTTATTTATCAATGGATGAGATATGGTATTCAAAATTTAAATCAACAGGCGGGAATATAAGTAAAAGAGAGAGATAGCAGTTGAGGTTTCGTTACTTGCCTCTCAAAAGTATCACACTATCTCAGTCCTACCTAACCACAATCTTCACTGGATCTTAGCTTTAACTTTTTCCTTTCCTATGCTTGCGTACTCACTCTTTAACTCTACACGAGTAAGAACTCTATTTCATAATCATTCTAAATACAGTTCGACGTTCACTTTAAACGTCTACCTTAACTACCCCTTTCACAATACCTACATTATACTTATATATGTACTATTATTTCATATATATATATAGCACACATATCATAAATAGGTCACATAGCATATAACACATATTACACATATGGTCACTATCCGATCTTCAATTTCAAACTTAGGAAATAATTCCTTATTTGAAGCAAAATTTTAAATTTAAAACTCTCTTGCAAATTATTTGATCATGTTTAGAAAATAAACTTTAAGTTTAAAAAGAATTTGAAATCCATATTATAGTTTGACGAATTAATTGTAAGTCAAACTAAGTTGATTCGAATAACTGATCGTCATTTGATAACTTAATTCGACTAGTAACTAACCTAGTGAAACTATAATAGTATTTAAGCATCTTGAAAACGTAATCGCTTTTCGAAGATAGTCTAGTTACTCGACAAGTGAAACTACATTGGATAGCTAGCCAAACTACGTTAGATCTTTAAAAGATTTTAACGAAATTTCGGCAGCATATCCTCTGTATTTCCAACATACCAGTCGATCATTGTCGACACTCAAACACAAGCAATCAGCCTCATATACAATCACAATACTATATTATGGTAGTATAATACTACTATACAAACTTCATCACAAACATACCATTCAACTTACTTGCTCTTTATACTATTTGAAGAATAAACAAGTAAATAATAAACCATTCTATAAAAACTAAGTACATTGACTTATAAATACTTTACACAACTAGTACATTATTATGGATACTAGTTTACAATCAAAACAGACCAAATAGCCAAACACATTTAACAACCAAGGACATAAACCAATTTCAATAAGGCACATACTAGCACACGCCATCACACAAACACACATATTCTATCGTATTTACCATATTAAATCTAGATACAAGATTACTCATCAAAATGTCTTATACATAGACTCCTAAGAGTTTAAAGTATAACCCGACCATCTCGAAAGAATGCCAATTTACTCTGTTATATTAAAGTCAAATAAAAAATTATAAAACATGAAAGTTGTAGATACTTCTGAGATCTTTCCAAAAGAGTAAGGCTCATTAAAAATGGATAAATAACGAATTCGTAAATTGGATAAATGTGGGCTGCCTGAACAGAGTCAGGCCCTGATCAGCAGAAGTAATTTGACATTTAAGACTCCTAAATCCCAGAATATGACTCTGAGTTATGAAAACAAAATGTAGATTTTGAAAAGATCTTTTCAGAATGGTATTCTTCAAAATTTTCTGATAAATATTTAATTTACTATAAATTTTCAAAGTCTGCCTCTCAGTTTTGAAAATTTTCTGGCAGGTTACAAAAACTGTAGAAATCACCTCCTTATAAGCAGAATTTCGAAAAATTTAAAGAATCAAAGTTATAGAGAATTGAATTATATTTCTAGAGACTCTGAAAATCATAATATCCCGGCCTGTAATGAATTTTATACGAATTTAGCAAGAAAACAGAACCTAATACTTTGAAATCAAACCTTATATCTTTATAACTATATTAACAATCAATTTCACACAGAAAAGTCATTTAAACACATGTTTCTCTCAGCAACAACAAAACAATGACATGAATATATCAAAACTAATATACATCAAGATATCTTAGCATGTATTACTAATTTATTACCATAATTATGTTTAGAACTTAAATTCATAAAAGAACACTACATGCAAAGGAGATTAATTACATACAACACTTTTTAAACAATTAGATTCACTTAAACACTCTTATCACCATCAACTACATCACATAAGTCAAGAAATCCATTCTCTCATATATACATATACACAAGCCGTATATATATATATATATATACACTTCCAGGATACAAAACTTTAGTACTTTAAACCACTAAATTAACAACTATTTTCACCGAGTAACACCATATACATGCACATTCTTCACATATACATACACCCGCATGTATACTACACATAAGACACCAATTTCCAACATGCAACTATAATCCATGACATGCAATTCGAATTAACTAACACTAACACTCTATTACTCAATAAACTCAAGTGAAATCACATGAAACTCTCGTTTCTCCCTCAACAACACCAAACTCAAATATACACACACCTATACATACACACGGATACCAGCATGCAAAGTACAAGTTTAATGTAAAAGAAGAGAAAAGATTAGATCCTTACCTAGCAACAAAGGAAGAAGAAAAAGTTGTGTGCTTGTGTGTGTGGTTTTTGGCCGGGGGAAAAGAAAACCGAGAGGAAGAGATGGGGGAGGATGATGTCTCGGGTAAAATGAGGAAAGAAAGAGGGAGGCTGATGTTTTATTTAATAAAACAAGGGTATTTTGGTAATTTCACATATAAAAGTTTTTGTTTTAATAGTTTTCTTTTGATAAATGAATGCAAAAACGTTTCTTTAATAAAATACACACTGTTCTGAAAGTTCTGAAAGTTATAAATTTTATATTTTTAAAATGTAGAGCACGAAATTAGCTTCACGTGCATATTTTTAAAATATTTTTCTGATGCACGGTTATTTTTGTATGAATTTTACAAGTTTGACTACGAAAAGTGCAAAAACAGTTCTTAATTCAAATTAAAAATAGGAAATAGCCCAAAATACTCACTTTCACATTATTATAAAGTTTTTAATACCAAAATGATGACTGTAGAACAATAATAAAAGTTTTATTGTTTTCCAACTATTTTTCAGAAATTTAAATAAACATTTATTCACACTTTATTTTTCAATATTCACTTAAAATTTCATAAATAAATTTCCAAGCACTCTAATAATCACATAAATAAATTTCAAACATACTAATAATCATTTAAACCACAATTTAGCATATAAATATCACATATTTTATTTTTCTAACTAACTTCTCATATTTCCATAATTCCCACTTTTCCACTTTTCAATTTCCACTTTCACATTTCACTTTCACATTTAAATTTCCGTCTTTAAATTTAATAATGCTATTATAGCATCAATAAATCTACGATTCACTTTATCACAATTCCTCTGAAATATATCAGACTGGAATAAATATATTATTATATATATTTATTCTCTACTTTCACATAAATAGCACAGAAACAAATAATCATTATATTAAAATTTTACGGTCGTTACAAGCGAACCTCATTAGTCAACTTGAATTCTCTTGTTACAATTCAATTAAAGTGATACCAAATCTTTCGTCGGCATCCATGGTATAAATCATTGTAAAATAAATGTTTTCTTGACTTATTGAATTGGACTAGACGCAAGTCCTTTTCACACTTATTGATAGGCTCACATATAGTCTAGGGATCCCATTATATTTGAGAACACAGTGCGGTTCGTGATTACTTCACGGCTGATCACAGGCTGTAATCCGTAGCGTCCTAAAATGAAATTTTTTGATTTGATTATAACATGTTGCCACGATGCCATGATATCATATGCCATGTTTTGATTGTTATGATTCTACCATGCCTTTATATTATAATTTCATGTTTCTTATTGTCATTTTTATCAAGTATCCATGCCCTCTTGATTTATGAACTCTTGATATTGAGATAATGCCATGTATAGTAGAACTGTTAGTACTTGCTCAGCATTTTAGCTCATTTTCTCATATTTAACCCTGTTCTACATCTAGAAATCATGGTTCGTACAAAGCAGACCGCCCATAAGTCAACCGGTAGGCAAGGTGAAGACCATTTAAGGGTGCAGGTAGAATATATATATAGATTAGGCGAAATCCGTCATTATGTAATTTTATATTAGTTAGAAGGGTTGTTCCAAACTCTGAACTTGTAAAGATCTCGGGATTGTTATTATTTTTGGTTGGGTTTGTAATCGGATTATTATCATCTTTTGGATTTATAAGTGTAATATAATTATGGTCCGCTTTTGTTCCGTGTGTGTGTGTTGTTGGTTTGGGGTGTGACACTAACAATGATTCATCTTCTAAATTTATCAATTTATCAACATTTTATATTGAATGTAAAATACATTTAATCAAAAATAACAATAGTTTATCCATGGTGAACTTATTTAGAATATAGTAAAGGCCATACAAAATTTAAAGGTAAATAATACATACATAACATAAAAGTAACTTTAAAATCTAATTGCTTTACAAATAGGAAATATTTGATATCTTGTTGAAAAAGAGTAGAAACCGTCAAACATCCTTTACGCTTACCAAATTGATTGATTATGCAAATTACACAATACCAACAAAGTTCATCGATGGAGGTATGTGAATTTTGTACAGAGAAGGAAGTTATTCGGGCATGTTCTTATTTATATTCATGTTATACGACATTCTTGCAGATGATACATGATTATGTCCATTTTATTGTACTTTGTAACTACTCATTCTTCCATTTTAATATTTTTTTTACTCACATTTAACATGCACATTTGTCATATAATCTTTCGTATTTTCAATGTCAATCCTTGTTTCTGAAATTATTTCTACGAATTACTTGTGTTAATAGAATTAGCCGTGCAATTTATGTTATGAGTTTAGATTTTGAAATTAACCTTTGCCAATTGGGGTTATGGGTTTAGATTTTCAATATAATATTTGCAAAACAATAACTTAGTCACCATAATACAAAGCAATTTCTATTTACCAAATTAAGACTTTGTTAATATTAATGATTTAACACTTTAAACTCACTTGAAAAAAATTGTATTGACACTAATAGGTCATTTGTATTTCCGCATAGGAGTATTACAATTCTTTGATGGTTTTGAATCACTGCAAAAATCTTGGTTCATGTAAGAATAAAACCACAAATAGATTATCGAGTATATTGCAGTATGTTTTTGCTTGATTGCAAGGCATAATTATTTAAAAACTTGCATAACACTCTCTTGTTTTTGGTTCAGAATTGACAAATGAAGAAGATGATATGGAGCAAATTTAATACGTAAATAAGATTAATACCTGATAACAAAATTATTGTACATAATTTTAATTCTTAAAAGATGTATGCCTTAATGTTAATTTATATTGTATTATCTTCTTACATTTTCTTCTCAATAGATGGAAGTAGGGACGCCAAAGACGACATAGTTTATTGTTGTCATTGATCCACACATACGTGACAAACATAAATTGGTAAAACAATGTTATGTTTAATTGAATTATTATAGAAAATAATCTCATTTTAGAAAATTCCATTATATTGATTCTTTCTTACAGATTATACTAGAATCAATAAGTTCAGAAATAGGAAAAGATATTCCGTGTAGTGCACAAATCCAGCTACACAGCGCTCGCTAAATTAAGGGCAAGTTTGATAATAAGACAAACACTATTACTCATTTTTCACCTTTGTTTCAAGAACTAAAGTGAACTGGAGGTAGCATTATTGTTGTTTTATATCAAGGTTCTGGTAATTTTTGAGTTCATATATTATGTGATGACGGTTCAGAAGTTGATTATGTTCTCCCAAGAAAAATCTTGGTGGGAAATTTCTGCAATCAAGGTATATTTGATGGTTAAGTTCATAGTTATAAAAGGAATTTTGATATTGTTTAATAGTTAAATTCAGAGTTATGAACTCGTGCCATAAATGGTTTGTGTAGATAAGAAGGATGCAAGCGGCCGAAAATTTCCATCATTGTTACGACCGACATTTTGTGTAATATTATTTGTGGACTTGGTACAATATTAGAGCCGAATGCAAATATACTAAATGATTGTACGTTTGTGTGAATGAAAATTTCTGCATTATAAATTTGCTTTATGTAGTATATGATTTTACAAAGCAAAAGTTTATTTATTTCCCTTATTTTTGATTTATAAGGAATATTCTAAACCTTGGAGAAATTTTCTTTTAAAAGTTATTTTGTTCGCAAATTTCAAAAGTGATTTTATAAAATTTCTAAAAATCCAAGTTATTTTATGGTAAAAATTTTATAATTTTTGAACTAGTATTTTATTTTATAAAAATAAATCTTTAAAATATTTATTTGTTATAATTAGCAAATTACATGGAAGCCCTTGCATGCAAACCACTCTCCTATTCTCTTCAAGGACAAAGAAGACATTTCCAAACCCACTAACTCATAATTTATTAGCCAAATTACCTCCTTGACCTTGCATGCAAAATGGCCTAACTTTAGCTAGAGGGTTACTCTTGTTATTTCCCAAACCCACTCACATTTTAGTCAAATCAAACACATAAAAATAAATCAAAAAGTGATCACTACTCCACTTTCACCCCACCACTTCACCCTCCCCTTCTCCTCCTCCTCCTCCTCCCTCCCTCTCGGTTTTTCCCCCTCCCTCTCGGCCATTCCAAAACCGAGGCCCCCATTCCCTTCTTTTCTTCATTTCTTCGCTCAAACAATCATCCTATAATCAAGTAATCTTACTCCCTACATATTGTTCTTGTATATCTCAAGAGTTTAGAGTAGGAAACATATGTGTTGACCTTGCATGGTGGTGTTTTTGTTAAACTCAAAGTGAATATCCTTGATTCTTGTGAATTCAAGGCTTTCACCATGAGTTATAGTATCATAGGGTTGAGAATGGCTAGACATGAATGTGTTACACTTATGCAAATGTTGTTTTCACCCTAATCCATTCGGCCATGACTTGGTAGGAGTCGAATGGATGGTGTTTTGGTTGCCTTGTTTCATTTTGTGTGTTTTTGTGATGATAACATGAAAATCTTAGTAAAATCATGGTAAAAACCTTTGCATGCTAGGTGGTCATTTAGATATAATCCATGATAGGCTTGCATGTTAAATTATAATGAAAATTTATTTGGAAATCATGTTGTTTTGGTTTGTAAGACTCGAAGTCATGCATGCATGTAGATCATTTTCTTTATACCTTAACACCCCTAGTATACATGAAGCTTATCTTCTTGACGTTCTAGTACCTGTACCTTGTCGAAAACCCTTGTTTAAAGCCTAGTTGGCATTACTCTTTCCTATTATCCAAAAACTCTACTAAATCTCCTTGTCAGAAACCTTGTAAATAATAACTATACAAGTACCCCGATAGAATAATGTTTTAGAACCCAGCGAGGTTCGGGATTACTTCGCGGCTGATCACCGGCTGTAATCCGTAGCATCATAAAATGTTTTTGATTAAGATATGATTTTGAAAATGTTTTGATTCAAGCAAATGATGCCATCACCCAAAATTTCATCTCTTGTTATAATTAGTTATATCTTCGCATTGTCATTCTTTAATATCTCAATTTATGTTTTGTACCGTATTGTTTAGCACTTGTTGAGAATTTGGCTCACTCCTTGCTTTAACCCTGATATTACAGCTAGCAGCTATGGTTAGATTCAAGCAGACAGCACGTAAGACTTGTGATGCCGATGCGTATGTTCGAGCTCAGGTAGAATAAGAGATAGTTTTGTGTGAGGACTCGATATTAAAATCAGTTGTAATAGATGGTAGTGTTGGGCTATTCCAAACCCTAAACTGTAAGATCTTGGATTCAGTTATATTTACTTTCTTTTAAATATTGTAATAGTTATATATTGTGTTTATTAAGTTGGGGGTGTGACAGGTTTTGGTATCAGAGCTACGGTTTAGAGTCCCTGGACAGCCCAAATAGGTTATAGGATATATGTATAGGTTATAGATAATATACGAGAGAGTAGGTTAAGTAAATTTATTATTAATACTCCTCTTATTGGCTTGTCAGCAAAGGGCACACTCCTCATCATCCTCTGGGTCGGACGACACTATTGCTTTCTCCGTGTATGCTGAGTTGAGGCGCGAGTTTGACATGCTTCAGGGCAAGTACGACCGACTGATAGACCGACTGAAGAACGTGTATCCTGACAGCCGAAACTATGAAGGGAAGCCTAAGGAGCAGATGACTGCGAGACTTGAGACCTTGGTTCAGTATGTCAATACTAAGCTTGAGGAGATGCCATCGCACCGAGACCGCACCAGCCAGTATATCATCCAGATGGTGGCGGATGAGCTCCAAAGCATTGTGAAGACGCTTCGAGAGGAGAAGACTACCAAGCCCCGTTCCGATGGAGTAGAGCCTTAGTTCTTTCCATTATCTACCTTTCATGTTGTTGTATTATCGGACTTCGTAGAATTCCCAGTTGTTCTTTTAATTAAGCATGTTATTCCTAGAAACAGACCTTATCCTGATCTTGATGTAATGAGACCTCTAGATTTCAATTATTATGCACTATCATTCCATTTCCTCTCAACTGTTACTTTACGCCTTTATATGCATCACCATATCTATTTAATCCGAAACTTGACCTCATATGTAAATAAGAATTCCATGCGATACCCTCGAATTATTTCATCATTCATACCTGTTTTGACATAACTCTTGTTTCAGGATCATACCACCCAAAAAGAAGAACCCAACAACCACATCTACCACAGATCCACATATTCTTCGATTACTGGAAAATTTACAACAGCAAACCAATGCTATAGCTCAACAACAAATAACTCTTCAACAACGATTTGAAAACCAAGATAACCGTGAACCACACCAACCACCTGATCCACCAGTACCACCTCGACAAGTTGTCACTTTTAAGGCTTTTGAGAATGTGAATCCACCTGCATTTCATGATACCACTGATCCAATAATAGCTAACACATGGATTAAAGAGATGGAAAGGGCTTTTGAGTTGGTACAGTTGGGGGACGATCAGAAGACACCATATGCTACTTACTTCTTGAAGGGAGAAGTCATCTATTGGTGGGATCAGTAAAAGCTATGGAAGCAAATCAGCAAGTTTCTTAAGAGAGATTTAAGAAGCTATTTATGGAAAAGTATTACCCTAAGTACATGCTGAAGGGTTTTTAGCACATAAACGCAGCGAAAACGTAAATTTAATCTTAAAAAAAACCGAAACCCTCTGCAGGATCCATGCGAAAAATAATATTTAATTCGTAGTTCGGTGTGTTTACCTTAAGAAGCTTTACGTTAATGGAAAGATGGAGGTCTTTAATAGCGATCCAAGAACGATGAACGGAGATCCTTAGCAGCTGCTCCTCAAGTGTGAAGCACTCCACCGGTATCCACCAAGAAAATGATGTAATGAAGGAGGAGGAGATGGAGAGAATTAGGGTTTTGTAAATCTTTTTGGTTGAGGCAAAAATAGGGTCTATAATAGTATATTTATAGGCAAAATTTTCAGCTGAAAATTTTCCCATAAAATATTATTATTATTAACCCTTTATTATTCTCACTAATAATTAAAACACTTTTTAATTATTAATCCTTTTTCTAAACTCTTTAGAAATAATTCTCTCACTTGATTTAATTTTCAAAAATTAAATTCTTAATTAATAATATTAAGAACCTTTTCTTAATTAATTTATAATCAATTAAATCTCATTTAATCAATTATTAAATTTGCCAATTAATTATTTATTTCATAAATAAATAATTATCAGCCATTATTAATTAATTCCTCCACCATTAAATCATTCTCTTTTATGGTGTGACCCTGTAGGTTCAATATTAAGCCGGTAGTAGAAATAAATAATAATAAAACTATTTTATCATTAATTATATAAATTCTCTAATTCATTAAATATGATTAATTAATTAATCATATTTATTCTACATCGTGAGGGATACTTCTCAGCATATCGCGACTATCCGGATAATACGAATTCACTGCTTAGAATACCAAGAACATATTCAGTGAGTAGTTACCGTACAATTAATTCCTTCTACCCTGCAATGTCACGATTAAATACAAGGCATGGAACTTGTGTCAAGCCTATCTTATTTAATCACTTGCTTTCCCATTCACTATGCTTAGTTCTATTTAATATAAATTAGAAACTTCTTTCTAATTTCATTCACTCTGGCCAGAGATTCCTGAACTAACATAAGTGGATCAGCATTGAACATTCTCTTCCTACACTGAAAGGGGTAGATCCTTTATTGATCATACACTATCTTCGTGTACAAATTCTTATACCCAGTAGAGCCCTTATAATTGTCCCTTGAGACTAAGAACTAAACGAAAGAATAGTTCAGTGTACACAAGATGAATATGATGACCTCAAGTCTAAGGATACTTGTACAACTATCACTATGTGAATAACTGCTGACACGTGAGTGAACTCCATCAGTAGTTCAGCTGTGTGAGTCATGTTCAGTGAACTTATTCTATAATAAGCACCTACATACTAGCTATAGTGTCACCACACAAATGTCTATGAGAACAGACATCCTTCATAATTAAGCCAGCATAGTATGTACCGATCTTTGCGGATTATTAATTACCAGTTAGTAATCCTACGACCAGGAACTATTCAAGTTTAGAGTTATCATCTTTTAGGTCTCATTATTATGATCTCATCACAATCCATAAAAAGCTTTACTCTAAACTGTGGTATATCTTACTTAAACATTTAAATAAATAGAGCCCGCAATAAAAACAAAACAAGCCTTTTATTAATATCAATTAAATCAAAACAGATTACATAAAAGTTATTCCTAAATCCTCATACATGATTGGACTTAAGACATATCTCTTTCACATGCAGAATCAGATGGAGCTTAAATTTCTTGAATTGAAGCAAGGGAATATGTCTGTACTAGAGTATGAGAAGAAGTTCACCGAATTGTCAAGGTTTGTGGCAAAGTACACCAGCAGTGAGGAGGAAAAAGCGAAGAGATTTCAACAAGGATTGGAGCCTTGGATCAGAGATAGAGTGGCTATGTTTGAGCTTGATACCTATGCGGGAGTAGTACAGAAAGCTGCTCTGATTGAGAATAATGGGATGCAGTCAAGAAAGGAAAGGGATAATAAGAAAAGAAAGGCTCCGTTTTATGGAGAAAAGTCTGAAGTCGGAAATTCACAAGATCGGAATATAAAGAGGATTGGGTTCCATAAGGGCGTAAATTTTCAAAAGAAGGGGAATTCGGGCAAAAGACAAGAATTGAAAGGGAACAACCAGGCAAGTCAAGGATAAACTGGAGAAAACGGATTTCAGAGACCGGAATGCAAGCATTGTGGAAGAAGGCACCCCGGAGTGTGTAATAAACTGAGCATGACATGCTATAGGTGCAACCAGAAAGGACATTTGGCAAATGAGTGTAAGATACCGAAACCAGGAGTTACATGTTACAAGTGTGGAAAGACTGGACACATAGCTAGGGAGTGCAAGACAAACGGACCAGTTAAAGCTCTGATGAATATGGCAAGTACCAGTGCAAACGTGCCAGCCGAGGTATTGGCGTTACAGCAAGGACATTCGATCTAAAAATGAAGGACGTTGTTCAGAACTCTGAGGTGATAGCAGGTACACTTTTACTAAATAATGTCAAAGCTAAAGTATTGATTGATTCGGGAGCAACGAGATCCTTCATATCAGAAACTTTTATTGATAAAATTCAATGTCATAAAATGGTTATGAGCGAGGTAGTAAATGTGGTAATTGCGAACCAAGAGAAGATTTATGTGAATCAATTCTGTCTGAAGTGTGAGATTGATATTTCGGGGTATAAGTTTTCAGTCGACTTGATACTCTTCAAGTTGGGAGAGTTCGATATAATTTTTGGTATGGATTAGTTAGGGAAGAATAACGCCCAGATTAATTGTAAGACCAAGAAAGTGTATTTGAAGACGAAGAGTGGAGAGAAGGTAGTATTTAAGGGACAGAGGCAAGAGCAACTGTTTCTTACAATCGTTCAGGCTAAGAAGTTACTTAGAAAAGGTTGTGAGTCATTCCTATCTTATGTAGTGGATTCAGAAAAGGGCAACCCCAGCATAGAAGATATTCCTGTAGTTAACGAATTCCCAGATCTGTTTCCAGACGAACTACCAGGCTTACCACCAGATCGACAAATCGAGTTTGAGATCAACCTTGCTCCGGGCACAGAACCGGTTTCAAAGGCCCCATATAGGATGGCACCAGCAGAAATGAAAGAGTTGGCGAGCCAGCTACAAGAATTGTTGGATAAAGGAGTGATACGGCCAAGTACGTCGCCATGGGGAGCACATGTTCTGTTTGTAAAGAAGAAAGATGGAAGTATGCGGCTATGTATAGATTATCGGGAGTTGAATAAGGTGACGATTAAGAACCGCTACCTGCTACTAAGAATATATGACCTATTTGACCAGCTGAAAGGAGCAAAGTGCTTTTCAAATATTGACTTGAGATCAGGATACCATCAATTAAAGATCAAGGAAGAAGATATTCCCAAGACAGCATTCAGGACCAGATACGGACATTATGAATTTATAGTAATGCCTTTTGGATTGACTAATGCTCCGGCAGCATTTATTGATCTGATGAATCGGGTATTTAAAAAGTATTTGGACAAGTTCGTAGTGGTATTCATTGATGACATCCTTATTTATTCAAAATCGGAAGAAGAACATAAGCAACATTTATGGATAGCATTGGAGATACTCCGACAAGAGAAGTTG
This sequence comes from Apium graveolens, assembly GCF_009905375.1. Lineage (NCBI taxonomy): Eukaryota > Viridiplantae > Streptophyta > Magnoliopsida > Apiales > Apiaceae > Apium > Apium graveolens. The sequence goes on along the minus strand of NC_133649.1, from coordinate 238,969,787 downwards.
TATGCCAAGTTTTTTAAATGCGAGTTTTGGTTAAAGGAAGTTCAATTTTTGGGACATGTCATTGGAGATGAAGGAGTTAAAGTAGATCCGGCAAAGATTGGGGCGATCATGAGTTGGGAGAGGCCAAAGACACCTATAGAAGTGCGAAGTTTTCTAGGATTGGCATGGTATTATAGAAGGTTTGTCAAGGATTTTTCGAAAATCACCACTCCATTGACTAAGTTAACCAGGAAGAATCAGAAGTTCGAATGGAATGCAGAATGTGAGGATAGCTTTCAAGAGTTGAAACAGAGATTGGTAACAGCTCCGGTGTTAGGACTACCACACGACCAAGGAAACTTTGTGATTTTCAGCGATGCTTCACATAAAGGATTGGGCTGTGTGCTAATGCAACACAGTAAGGTGATCGCGTATGCGTCAAGATAGTTAAAACCGCATGAATTAAAGTACCCAACGCATAATTTGGAACTAGCCGCCATAGTGTTCGCACTTAAGATTTGGAGACATTACCTCTACGGGGAAAAGTGTGAAATCTACACGGATCACAAGAGTTTAAAGTACATTTTCACTCAGAAGGAGCTCAATATGAGGCAAAGAAGATGGTTGGAATTGATCAAGGACTACGATTGCTCGATAAATTATCATCCTGGAAAGGCGAACGTTGTAGCCGATGCTTTAAGTAGGAAGGAAAGATTGAATATGATAGCAACACCAAAGGAATTGTCTGAAGAGATTAAGAAATTTGGATTAGAACTTTGTGATAGTGGAATAGTGGAAGAAGTTTGTCGTGCAATGACTTTTCAGCCAACGCTAGTGGAAAAGATAAGGAAATGTCAGGAAGAAGTAATGGAGAAAGAGAAGAATCAACTAACTGGAGAAGAGATTGGCACTCAAAGGGATGAGCAAAGTATACTAAGGTTTTCCTAAAGAATTTGGATTCCTCATGTACCTGAATTAAAGAATGAGATCCTACAAGAAGCCCACAATTGAAGATTTTTAATCCACCCGGGAAGCAACAAGATGTATCGGGACTTAAAGCAGAACTTTTGGTGGCCAAATATGAAGCGAGACGTGGCATAATGGGTTGCAAAGTGTTATAATTGTCAGAAAGTGAAGGCAGAACATCAATGACCAAGCGGATTAATTCAGCCCCTAAAGATTCCAGAATGGAAATGGGAAAATATTGATATGGACTTTATAGTGGGACTACCGTGAACGAAATCCGGACATGACGCTATCTGGGTTATAGTTGATCGCCTTACAAAGTCGGTGCATTTCCTTCCAATTAATGAGAAGTCGTCATTGGACAGGTTGGTTCATCTGTACGTGCGTGAAATCGTACTAAGGCATGGAGTACCCGTATCGATAGTTTCAGACAGAGATCCCCGATTTAACTCGAGATTCTGGAAGCAATTTCAAGAAAGTCTTGGCACGAAGTTGAACATGAGTACGGCGTACCACCCGCAGACTGATGGTCAGAGTGAAAGGACAATTCAGACAATCGAAGACATGTTGCGCAGTTGTGCAATTGATTTTACAGGAAGTTGGGACGACCACTTGCCATTAGTAGAATTCTCGTATAACAACAGTTGTCACTCCAGTATTGGCATGCCACCATACGAAGCTTTATACGGAAGAAAATGTAGATCACCGACAAGTTGGGATGAAGTAGGAGAAGGAAGGATTCTAGGCTCGGAATTGGTACAACAGTTGCATGAAACAGTCAAGTTAATTCAGAAAAGGTTGCTTGCTGCCCAAGATAGACAGAGGAAGTATGCGGATCCAGCGCGTAAGGATGTTAGATTCCAAGTAGGCGAAGCCGTTTTGTTGAAGGTGTCACCAAGAAAAGGGTTTTCTAGATTTGGCAAGAAAGGGAAGTTAGCACCTAGATATATAGGTCCTTTTGAAATTTTGAGTCAAGGGGGGAAGGTGGCCTACGAGTTAGCCTTACCACCTCAGTATCAACATGTGCACAATGTGTTCCATGTGTCATTGCTTAAGAAGTAAAATCCTGACGCCAGCCATGTGATAGAATATGAACCTGTAGAAATTCAGGCAGACCTGTCATTTGTGGAGCAACCTGTCAAATTACTCGACTGGAAAGTAAAGAGTCTTAGGAATAAGTCGGTAAAGTTAGTGAAAGTACTTTGGAGGAACCCTAAGGTTGAGGAATCAACTTGGGGGTTAGAGTCTGATATGCGTTCCCGGTATCCTCATCTGTTCTCTTAGATTCTGGGGACAGAATCCCTTAAGGGGGAGAGGATGTTACGACCGGCATTTTGTGTAATATTATTTGTGGACTTGGTATAATATAAGAGTCGAATGTAAATATACTAAATGATTGTACATTTGTGTGAATGAAAATTTCTGCATTATAAATTTGCTTTATATAGTATATGATTTTTCAAAGCAAAAGTTTATTTATTTCCCTTATTTTTGATTTATAAGGAATATTCTAAACCTTGGAGAAATTTTCTTTTAAAAGTTATTTTGTTCACAAATTTCAAAAGTGATTTTATAAAATTTCTAAAAATCCAAGTTATTTTATGGTAAAAATTTTATAATTTTTGAACTTGTATTTTATTTTATAAAAATAAATCTTTAAAAATTTTATTTGTTATAATTAGCAAATTACATGGAAGCCATTGCATGCAAACTACTCTTTTATTCTCTTCAAGGACAAAGAAGACATTTCCAAACCCACTAACTCATAATTTATTAGCCAAATTACCTCCTTGACCTTGCATGCAAAATAGCCTAACTTTAGCTAGAGGGTTACTCTTGTCATTTCCCAAACCCACTCACATTTTAGTCAAATCAAAGGCATAAAAACAAATCAAAGAGTGATCACCACTCCACTTTCACTCCACCACTTCACCCTCCCCTTCTCCTCCTCCCTCCCTCTCGGCTTTTCCCCCTCCCTCTCGGCCATTCCAAAACCGAGGCCCACATTCCCTTCTTTTCTTCATTTCTTCACTCAAACAATCATCCTATAGTCAATTAATCTTACTCCCTACATGTTGTTCTTGTATATCTCAAGAGTTTAGAGTAGGAAACTTATGTGTTGACCTTGCATGGTGGTGTTTTTGTTAAACTCAAAGTGAATATCCTTGATTCTTGTGAATTCAAGGCTTTCACCATGAGTTATAGTATCATAGGGTTGAGAATGGCTAGACATGAGTGTGTTACACTTATGCAAATGTTGTTTTCACCCTAATCCATTCGGCCATGACTTGATAGGAGCCGAATGGATGGTGTTTCGGTTGCCTTGTTTCATTTTGTGTGTTTTTGTGATGATAACATGAAAATCTTAGTAAAATCTTGGTAAAAACATTTGCATGCTAGGTGGTCATTTAGATATAATCCATGATAGGCTTTCAGGTTGAATTATAATGAAAATTTATTTGGAAATCATGTTGTTTTGGTTTGTATGACTCGAAGTCATGCATGCATGTAGATAACTCTTGAATTTTTGGAAGTTCTTGATCATTCGGATTGATATTTTGTTAGTAAACCTTAATTTTAGTTAAGTTAAGATATTAATTAAGAATTTTTCTCCTTAATATGTGATGTTATCTCGTTTATACTTATCAGGAAGGTTAAAGTTGTTGTCCTTGAAAACTTGATGACTTGTAATTTGTGTAATGTGATTACTTTTATTTTGCTATGTTGCACCTTAGGTAAGGATGATCTCCACTAAGCCTATTTTGAATGTAAGGGAGTTAGTTCAGTAGATCACCATAGTTAAGTTTTGGTTTGGGTACTTTGGTTGTTGTTGGTTGGGTTTGTTAAGTAAGAACCTTGGAGAAAGGAGAGTATTAGTTTCTGCAGAAAATCAGTTTGGTACCCTGAGGTTTAGAGTGAGTTTTCACCATGTCATTGTTGTGCACTTTGAGGCCCAAACCACCAGAAGCTAGCACTATGAGTATATGATAGGTTTTAGGTGTTTGTTGGAGGTTTGTAAGTCGTTTGGTTAGGTGCACGAGTGAAATCACAAAATCTGTCCAGCAGGGGATAGTTTTGTTACAACTTAGAAATATGAAGTTTTGACCATGTCATGGGTAGGCCCTCATTAGGCCCTATTGAGCCTTAGTTAGAGGGAGTGTCAAAGGAGTTTTTCCAGCTATAATACATAGGATTTGAGTCAGAATCATGTGTCACAAGTTAGGTCAAGTCAGGGCATTTTCTGCCCAGTAAAACAGGGGAACCATGGACTTTAAGCTTAGTCTCAAGGAGGCCCAAGCTAGGCCCTTGAACCACATCAAGTTTAGGAGATGCCTTATGGTCAGAAGAGTATAGTGTAGAAGTTTTGGAGGTAAACTTGTAGTGTAAGAGTGTCTAATGCACTCAAGAAACCATAAATGTCATTCTGAAATTTACCTTAGTGAGCACTTTCACTTATCACATAGTTTTAGAGCACTTATGAGTGAGACCTAGGTTGACCACTATGGTTGCAAGATAGTATAAAGCCAGTAGAGTAAAAGGCCCAAGTGAGGGTCAATAGGTTTTGGATAGTTTAGTAAAGGCACATCGAGTTAGGAGGCCAAATTTGGAGACTTTGTCTAGTTTAGCAATCAAGTGACTTAAGTTGTGGGTCGAGATCATCCAAGCCTAGTGTTGCAATATGGTGTGTGTGATATTATTTGGTATTAAAATATGATATGTGAGTATATGTGGCTATGTGTACTATTTTATTTATAAGGTGATTATAAATTTCGTGCATATAGGCCTAAGTGCCACTTGTGTTTAATTTCGGGTTAAAAAAATAGGTTGAGTTTGTGAGAATATATTATAATGAGGTTATTATTAATTGTGTAGGATCTCGAGACGAGGGTAAACTTGCCATAAAGGTCGAGTAAAGCTTCCAGTTGCTCCTACCTCCAGACCAGTCCAGCCTTTCTCAAGGCAAGTGATTCAACCTTTTTTTCGTTTATACTGCAAATGTGTGATAATTAGTTCCTATATATATGATGCGAGTATCCTGAGTTATCTTGTTATACTTGAACCAAGTGATTCTTAAATCCATCTTCGTATTATATAGAAATGCCATGAACCCTCAAGTACATATTGCAAGTAGATTAAAAGTCGTATCATGCTAGTACATCAAAGTAATTGGAATGCCATGATAAAATAAAGATAATACTTGATTGATCCTCTTGATTAACATGCTATTGATTCCTCAAATCTTGACATCTCACCCTGATGCTTGAACCCCAATAAAAACTTTACCTTGATACTTAAAAACCAGTTATTCTTTAAAAGTTGTTCTTAATTGATTGATAACATTTTTCTTACCCTAAAGTTCGACAATCCTTATATACCTTAAGCTAAAGATCATTTTCTTCATACCTTAACACCCCTAGTATACATGAAGCTTATCTTCTTGACGTTCTAGTACCTGTACCTTGTCGAAAACCCTAATTTAAAGCCTAGTTGGCATTACTCTTTCCTATTATCCAAAAACTCTACTAAATCTCCTTGTTAGAAACCTTGTAAATAATAACTGTACAAGTACCCCGATAGAATAAAGTCTAGTGAATCATGGTCCTGAGAGTTGGTGGCATATTTCCAATATTTCAAAGTTGATCTATAATCCCTTAATAAAAAAATGTTTATTATTTAAGAGATTTTATTATAAATCGGCATCAGTTTTTGAAATGATTAAAATATGGATTTTCAGTCCCAAAGGGGGATAAATATTTTCTTTGAATAGTGGATCTGGACTGAGACGCAAGTCCTTTCCACACTGATATTGTAGGCTTAAAAGTTGCCTAGGGATCCCATTAATGTTTTAGAACCCAGCGAGGTTCGGGATTACTTCGCGGCTGATCACCGGCTGTAATCCGTAGCGTCATAAAATGTTTTTGATTAAGATATGATTTTGAAAATGTTTTGATTCAAGCAAATGATGCCATCACCCAAAATTTCATCTCTTGTTATTATTAGTTATATCTTCGCATTGTCATTCTTTAATATCTCGATTTATGTTTTGTACCGTATTGTTTAGCACTTGTTGAGCATTTGGCTCACTCCTTGCTTTAACCCTGATATTACAGCTAGCAGCAATGGTTAGATTCAAGCAGACAGCACGTAAGACTTGTGATGCCGATGCGTATGTTCGAGCTCAGGTAGAATAAGAGATAGTTTTGTGTGAGGACTCGATATTAAAATCAGTTGTAATAGATGGTAGTGTTGGGCTGTTCCAAACCCTAAACTGTAAGATCTTGGATTCGGTTATATTTGCTTTCTTTTAAATATTGTAATAGTTATATATTGTGTTTGTTAAGTTGGGGGTGTGACAATCATTAGTTACACCTTACGCAATTTCAAATGGAGAATTTGTAAGTGTCTTCACATCATGCACTAAGGTTTCTAAATACTTGCATTTATTCCATTCATTATTTATGTATATATTTCATAGTTTGTGATATGGTTCAAATTATCTGCTATATCAATACTTTATACAGGAAATTACATTCAATTTCCATAAGCATTTTGAATTTAGTATATCTCCAGGAGTTTCGTGTTCATTTAGGAATGGAAAGAATTTTATAGGATATTACTGAAGTGTGAAGGGAATGTTGTTTGGTTTGCGAGAACTTGCGTATTTGGGTAGTGGGGAGTTTACGATTAATATTTTTGACCATGCAAAGGTAGCGAAAGAAGTCGAGGAGGATGCAATTATTATAGGTAAGATGTTAATTTTATATCGTAAATTGAATTTAGATGATGGAATTTATAAGATATACAATAGTGCATGAAATTATGATACCTCAAATTTATACTTCGTTTTATATACAGAGATTAATGATGAAGATAACATCCACAATGTTGAAAATGCGGCAAACATGAATATTCCAGAAGAACATATTATTGTTCAAATAAATGAACCAATTCCTAACGTTGTTCATTTCAGTAGAGTTATGAGAAAGTCTCATGTAAATAACTCATGCCATGGAATGGCACGGCTCTCTGGAATGAATAATAATTTTAATGTTCTAACTTAGCAATATGAATTTTCTGACATTACTTTTTAATGCAGTATATTCCCAGATATATCCTGAAGCACATGAATGGGATGATGGAGAGCATATAGTTTTAAGGACGCAAAATGGAGATTCTCTTGTGGGTCTCTCAATTGAAAAAGGAAATGCAAGATGTTCTACAGGCTGGAACAGGTTCGCAGAGGACAATCATTTTGACGGAGGATCAGACTATAGTCTTAACAATTCTGTCTAACGAAGAGAATAGGGTTGTTTTCCAAGTTGAATGACATTAGCAAGCTACAATTTCTGTTGACACATTCACATCCTTATAAAATTATGAAATGTACCTTTTTACTTTTTGCCGACTAAATTATGAAATCTACCTTATTATATATCATAGTTTCAGACATGGATGATAATGGGGACAATGGTTATAGTGTAACGTCATATGGAATTGTGTTTTTTATGTCATAGTCTTTTAATTACTAATTATTGATCCGCAATATGAATAAATATGGCTTATAACATTAATATGTTATAAACCTTAAATTCAACTGTTGACATTCTTTACACTTTTAATAAGCCATTTTTAAGATGACAAAACATGATTATCACTCTTCAAATATAGAAATTAACTTATAAATAAAATTTTATTTTGACTTGTAATATGACATACAAAAATTTAAACTAATTAAGGAACTGCTAGAATAATAAACTGAATATATTTTGAAGAAAAATATAAATTTTAATAGAAAGAAAAAACATTTATTATTTTCAATAAAAAACTAATAACATTATTTATTAGGTCTTCAAGCCTCTGCCATTTCTTCAATATCGCGGTCGCTAGAAGTGTCATATGTATATTTTGGTCATTGAAAGTTAGCACCAAAAAATACCATTCTCAATCCTATAACATCAAAAGGCTGGATGAAATTAGTCATTTTAAGAGTTTTCGAAAATATAAACTTGTAGCTCTTTTAAGGTAAATTGTATACCTCTTTCTCATATTGATTACATCAGCGTTCTGAAGATTAATGTAAATCATTGAATATTCAACAGTACCAATAACTGCTTCGCCTACCAAACAATACAAATAGTCCCATTATTCATGCAAAACAACCAATTTTAATAAATATTATTCAGATTATTATGAGGAATGTAACAACCTCACCGTGCAACCATAGGGGTCTCATACTTGCCAAAATTACTGTAATGGGACTTTCCAAAACATCATTAAACAGTGGATCAAGGGATTTAACATGTTTACCTCATGCGGTAGCTCTAACGACATTCATGTTTTTCAAAAGTAAATGAATGGTAGATAAATATTCTAATTCTAATATCTAATTTTAATATTCTAATTTCTAAACATGTAAGAAACAAATTGTTAAGGCAGTACCTTCCTGTCGGTTACTCTAAAGTGAATAAACGTTTGATCACCAATCTTAGAAGGAATAACTTGAGCAGGTTCAAGATCTTCGACAACTTCAATATCTGAAAAATTTGTAACAAAAACATGTAAACTTAGTAATAGACTTGAGGTGGAATATAAAAAACATGATAAACTTTGAGAGTGGTATACAACCTGTAAGAATATTAACAATATCGCGAGTTCGGTATCCTTTTGCATTTACTATCATATCTCCAATATCAACAAAGTTAAATTAATGATAACCTATTGCAAGTGTCATCTTCCAGTAAAGGTTTAACCACTGTTTTGCTATTTAACATAATATATAGTATGAAAGATACACACTTATGCTTCCTTGTATCCTTTTTAGTTAAGAAATCAGAACTCTCATATACTTTTCCTTCATTTATAACTTCTTGAAATATATCCCATATATCAGAAGTAATGGTGGCGTGAACATGAAAATTCTGAAAACAAGTATATTCGTCAAATTTATAGTTTCATGTCACAATAAATTGCATATAAGAAAAAGATTATTGATAGATGTGTTGTACGGAATTCTACCTCGGCATCTAGAAGAATTAGATTATATTGATATAAAAAGTCATTATCAGAAGCATTTGATGGCCACATTCTGTAAATTTGGGTTATACAGAATTAGGTTATAAAATAACCTCTATTATATATTCTGTAAATTTACTTCTCCTAACATGTAATCATAAATTATAATCTTTCACAATCCCGTAATTGAAGGCATAAATAACTAATACTAATGCTTATGATAATCTTTCTTAAGAGCAATAAATGTAAGATAAACATTTTGAGAATGAGGTAGTTATTTACAATGATTAATGTTAATGGAAATACCTTGATTCAAGTGCATCTTAATCTTAATCTTAATCTTAATCTTAATCTTAATAGGTCTAATGATTAACTGAATCCTTGATGTATGATATAATGAGTTTTTAAAAAAATTATTCAGTATAGATAACAATACAAAATTCATAATTATCATACTGTTTCAATTTATATTTATTATCTATAATCTTTCATCATAATCAAAATCACATTCATTATTTGTCTTTCTATATCCAGATAGTAAATGTATTAAATTTTTGTACTTTATTTAAAGTAAATTTATGGTATACACTTAATATTAATTGGAACATTAAGTGTATTCAAATACTTCGCAACTCAGTTATTTAAAGTTGTAACTTGTAAGAAAAATATATGTTTCTCACATCATAGTGATTTCCTTTAAAAAATAATAAATAAATTTAAGTTTGATTTTCAAGTAAAATATATGTTGATGATATCTATTTTTCAATTATAAATTTTAACGCTTTATGCTGCAAATAATTTATGTACGAAAAACATTCAACATTCAACATAACATCAATAATAACATTCACCAGCATGACTGAACATCTTGTATAATGTATGAAGGGAGGAATATTAAGCTGTAAATAACAACAGTATCAAATTATAATGAAATAATCTTGGAAAGCTCAAAATAGTCTGGAACTTAAAGCGGGATAAATGTGAAAAAAATGAAAGCAAAAAACATTATTATTGAGAAAATTCGTCAACTTTGTAGCAGCTTTGGTTCACTGGAATGTGTAAGCATTAGGTATGTTGCACCACAAAGTGGAATGATAGTTAGAAACAGCTTAATGAAATAAGAAGAAGATGTTTCTAATTTTCTTTGATGGAAAACAATAAATTAACAAAAATCGTAAGGACTTACGGTCTTTGGCTTCTTGGTTACAGACTTCGCAGAATCTGGGCTATCGAACAAATGACATGATTCGCTGCCCTGAAATATAATTGGAATTGAAAAAACAACTTAGTCTCTAACAATTTTTACTATTAGTTATGCCATGTTTACAAAAATATACTCACAACAACTTTGTCAAAGGATGGACATTATGGAACAGGAGAATAATCTGCAATGGATGAACTTGCCGCAGAGGAATCTAATAAATCAATAGCCTCATACAAATTGATGTCCTCAGTAACATTGGCCTCTTTAATCTCAATACTAACAGTTAGTTCTTTATAAACAATCTCATTCAGAATATCAGGAATATGAATATCCTATGGTCGCTGCATAACAGTAAATTGTACATTCATAACATTACAAAAAATGTAAATAAAATTTACACAATTGTGATCAAAATATAAATACAATACCACGTATTTCTTATTCAAGGAATGTGTTGCAGTGTTCCCAGCTAGCCTCTTCATAACACGATCCATGAAGATGACATTAGTAGTTAATGCTGAATCATCAGCTTAGACTATTAAGCGAAACCTAAATATTAGGATAATAATTAGAAAAGATTGATTAATTAAAAATGAACAATGTACTATGTATAAGTGTTGCAATGCTTTACTAATCCAAACAAACCTCTTCTCAGAAAATATCCAGTTTTTCACATCTGAACCTCTTCCCTTCTTTGTGAACATCTACTTGTATTACCACCAATTGTCTAAATCTTCAATCTTAAGAATTTTGAACGTGCAACAAACCTTCTTCTGAAATATTAATAAAATAATGGAGATAGTAAAAATATGTTATCATTTCAATTGTATAACAAATAGAAAAAGGTAGTACATGGATGTAAATATGAATAATAAACCTTGACACTTAAAGTGGAACAATAGTCATTCAAATCTTTCAAACATAACCTTTCAATGGAAGGTATAATTGTAATTTTGGTTGACAACTTTTCAGGATTTCCAGGACTTTGAAACCTTACTCCAATATTCTTGTTTAATGACAAAATGATGTTAACATAATAAGTGTAGAACTAATTACCTAGACTTTTTATTTTGATATAAAAAATACCTCTCTCGCATTTCTACAACCGACTCAATATTTAATTTTAGGTAGACCTTTGAAGATGGCAATAAACCAATTTTTACAGTTTCTAAAAAATTAATTTATTCAAAAAATTTGAAATATATATTTGGAATATATACATTGCTTTATATTTGGATAATTAAAAGTGAACTAATTAAACAACATAAAAGTATAATATATCGAGAATTATAATTGAAATGTTTTTAAAAAATACCTCAAATGTAGATATTTTGGTATTGGTTACAATTGCTATGATTGGTTTCTCCTCGACCTTTATAAAATCCTCATTCACAGCTCTATCAAATTCTCCCCAAATGCACACTTTGTGAGAAACTCTGCTTTTATACGACGTCAGATAAAAAATTACTTTTGTCTATTAGTTTTTCTATAAAGAGTATTCATTCTTATCAAACAATTAGGATTTACCTTCCATCCTTAAGCATAAATCTGACAACATCTCTTGGTCCGTATTTGGTAGATATTCGATTAACTTTCTCATATTCGTCAATTACTCTTTATGTACACACACCCATTAAAAATTATAAAATATTAATGAAAAAGTTGTATATTTCTAATATCTAAATTTTTCAAAACTAAATATTTCTCAAACATAAATGTTGAACCGTTGAAACCCTAAAATATTAAAAGTGTTTAAATCTGGGTCCACTCTTAATAGACTCAAAGGTTTTGAAACAAAACTCTATTTTTTTTTTGAAAATTTCATTTATTTTGTACCACATATTTCTAAAACATACCTCGGGAATTGGTGAACTCAAAAATAATAAAAAATTTCGAATTAGGCTGCCCGCTTCAATTATAAAATATTAATTTTTAAAAAAATTATACTTCTAATATCTAAAACTTTAATAACTAAGTAATTTTAAAACCCAAATCAGGAATTTTTGAACCGTTATTGTTGAGTGACATTTATGACACTTTATAATGCTCTAATAAGCTTTGAATTGATGAATTTGTAATCAAGTTGTTAAGTGTTTTAACGTGTTTTCTAGTGTTTTTGCATTTCAGGCATTATCTAGGTAATCAGGTGAATTAGCATTGTTTTGGTGCTAATTTGATGTCAAGGTGGTGTTGGAATAAAAGATCGTTGAAAGTCGGCTCAAATATGTAAGAAAAATTGAAGAAGTTAATTTCTGGCAAAAAGCTCAACGCGCCCGCGCTGATCAAGCGCTCGGCCCGTGCCCGAAGTTTAGAAAGCCAGCGCGCCCGCGTTGATCAAACGCGCGGCCGTGCAGAATTCTGATTCTATTCTAATTCGAATTGGAAGACTTCTCTGCTGATTAGGGCTGCTATATAAATAACTTCATGTCATTTTTAATAAGATATCAAGCCAGAGACATATCAAGGAGAGTCGTAAGAAGACCGTTTTAGCACGATTCAACGAAGACGAAGAGGATCTTGTTTTTACTTGTGAATCTTTGTTCTAAGTTGTAACTTGGATTCTAGTTTTCTTATTCGTGAACCTTAATCTTGTTTTGTACTTGGTTTTATTTATTCGTTATAAAGACTAAGTTTGGCTATACCATGTTTTCATCGGAACCCACGTTGATGATGAGTCTGATTATGGGCTAATCATTTTCGTGGGGTTCTAACGGATTTATTTATGGATTTCTTTAGTTAAATTGTTTTGAAGCCTTAGTATGTGGTGATTGTATGATAATCTAGTATTGGTTGTGCGTATTCATCTTATGAGCGTCGCGAACTTATAAGACAGTGTGTTAATTCTTAATGAAGCGAAAGTGAATTTAAGGATTTAGAACTTGCCATGCTAGCATAGGTTCATGTATTTGTTATGCATGATTCATAGATAATTTTAACTATCTTAGTTGTCCTATGTAATCAAGATAGATAACTTGTGCTTAAACCGTTATGTTGTCAAATTCTATAGACATATAGGGTCTCAATATAATTGGTGTCTATTCAGCTTCTATCCCTTTTGTGGATTTATGGTAGTATGGTATTCATGCAACGAAAGTTGGCGTTTATCAGTTTCGTGTTGTCTGATTAGTGTCATCACCATTGCATAGTAAGGTTGAGAATAATAAGGCTATTGATTGAAGTATTTAATGAAGTTAGAATCCCATGTTTTTCATATATATATTAATTCAGTCAATTTTATCCTCTTAGTTATAATTGTTAGTTTAATTCTTAGTTATAAATAACCTCAATTTGTTATCGTCTTAACATTGAATAATAACCATACATTGTTGCTTAAGCGCATTAATAAATTAGTTAACCAAAGCCAGACTCTATGGGAACGAACTAGAAAAGATTCTATACTTACTTCTGAACTCGTATACGTGCGTGTATTATTAGCGCATGTTTAGAGACTAACAAGTTTTTGGCACCGCTGTCAGGGAATGCAGTGTTAATTTATAGTTTTTGTGCTTTCCATCAGTGGTCATTAAAGTTTATTGACTCGGACATTGTTACTTATTCTTTTCCTTGTCTTATTTCAGGTACTCTAGCGAGGGTGTATGCATACGCATTCGCATACTCGTAAGAGAACACTGGACCGAGGAAGAAGTTGTGGTAGTTCGAGAGGAAGTTTTTGAAGAAAAAAAGGAGGTAAAAGAAGAAGAGAAAGTCGAGGAACCAGCTTTAGTAGAGATGGGTGATCAAGCAGAAAATCCTAAGGCTTTGATGGACTATTCTCAGCCTAAGATCAATGACATTCAGTCAAGCATCATCAGGCCAGCCATCAGGGCTAACACTTTTGAGATCAAGTCAAGCACGATTGAGATGATACAAAACTCAGTTCAGTTTGGGCATCCTTTCTGCATTGTCATTGCCCTGTTCAGCTAAAAGTTGATAAGCTGGAACAGGGTGAGTAAATGCCTCAGCATCAAGGGAGGTGGAATCTATAACATCTTGAGGTTGCTGAGATAGTCCCTCCCTGTCTGCCTTCTGGACATTCATTAACTCACTAGCAATGACATCCATCCTTATAGCTCCTGTACCTGCATTTCTCTCTTATTCTCTCTTTTGTTGCATCAGGGTCTCACCCTGGCTCCCCACCCTCACACCCTCACTTTCACCATCTAAGGTGGGACTCCTCTCACTCTCTTTTGCCAATCATGAAGAAATGGATTGCATAGTTTCACTCTTTTCCTCTCCTTTTTCTTGGGAGCAACCCAGACTCTCACTCATAACACTCACTTCCCTCAATCCTAAGAGTGACTGGACAACCACTAAGTCTTCTGCACTTGAAATAAATGAAGTTTGAAACTGTGCAGAGACACTCGACGGATGAGTAGTAGCCATCGGATTAGTGATTTTGCTATCCGACGGATAACTGCTGTTAAGCTTATCCGACGGGATACAGTCACTACTCGACGGATGAGCGATATCCATCAAGAGAGTAGAAATAAATGAACTTGGAATAGAAACTATTGTGGACTCTGTGCAGATTGATGAGATTTTGGGCACAGATGATTCAACAATTCCTGAAAGAATTGGCAAGTGAGCCAACAAATCATCTAAAAGATGATGCTCACTTGCATTAGATTTTGGCTTCCCCAACAAAGTTAAAGAAGGGGAATCAGGAATTGATGTGTTGATCATATCCACATCCAGAGAAATTGTAGGAGAATTTGGTGTTTGAGGTGCTTCTATCACTATAGATTTTGGCTGTGACTCCACATTATTGGAGCCACATCAAGCTGAATTTGTGAAGGTATAGTGACTGTGTCTTTAGCACCAGTTTGCACAGTGTGTGTACCCTGTGCATCCCCAAGGTTTTGGATTTCTTCTTTCTGGCATAAGTTTGAGGTGAGCTAGTGTCCCTTACCCTTTTGGCCTGTGCTCTTGGTTGAGAGCTTTGTTCAATAGTTATATCCTTTTGGGAGGATGCAACTAGAAATGAGCTTTTATCCTTTTTAAGCACAGCAGTTTGTTGGGAAACTGCAGTGTAGCTAGGCTGGGGACCACTCAACTCTCCATCCTTATACTTAGGGTTTCTTTTATGTTCACCCTGTCCCTCACCTACCTTTCCCACATTCACACTCCCCGCTTTGGTTTTGGTGGATTTTTTAACTGGCATCTTTTGAGAGATACCGGAGGGGGCTTTCTTTGATTTGGTAGCTAGGGTAGGCAATTGTTGGGTCATTAACACAGTTGTCATTGCTACACTAGTATTCAAAGAAATTTGTGAGGTTGGAATAGTAGGGATAGATGAACTTAGCTCACTTACCTGAGGTGCTTCCATTATAGGGAAATAGAAGAGTGGCACCTCCTTATAATGATTTGCCCTGTTCAAATCTGAAATAATCCTTCTCTCTTGAACCCAACAATCTAATTTGTTGTTTGGGTTCTCAAGCACAATTTCCTCAGAGAGGTGGTTAGCTAACATCATGAAAAATCTAGCATAATAAACATTTTTACACCTCTTATTTAACTCTCCTAACTTAAAACCCAACTCAAACAAAACAAGGTCACTAAAATTGAAGTACTTATCTGTAACTAGCATGTAGAGAATGTTAAGCATGGAAATATTAACAAAATCAAAATTACTGATTTTACCAGAAAAGACCTTGGTCACCTATATCACACATGAAACTCCATTCCTTCCTAAGACCCAATCTCCTAATGTCACTCAACTTAGAAGTAGAAAGAGCATAGTTCATGGAATTAAGCATATTAACTATATCAATGTCTGTGTGTCATGAGGTCACATTATTATCAGGAATCTTCAAACATGCTTTAATAACATCACTATTAATACAGAATTCATTACCTTTGATAGTGAGTATGATGGTCTTATCAGTTGAGTTGTATGAAGCAATGGTCCACATCTCTTCAACAACTTCACAAAAGATGGTGGGTAGATTCCAGCATGGCATAGTTAAGCTTGCAGTTCTTCACAAAATCCATCATTTTGTGATAGTCACCAGAATGTTGAATCCCCTTGTTTACTAACGCTGTGAAGTTATTCTTCTCATAAATGAACCCAGTTTGAGACATAATCTTGACAACATGCGCCATTGTTAGAGAATAAGAGCTTGCAGAGAGAGAGTAAGTGCTTTGAAAGAGAAAGAAATTGGAGCAGAAAATTTGAGAATGATAAAAGAAAAGCAATGGAAATGAAATAACCTTTTATAATATCTCAAAAATAACTGCCAAAAATAATAAAGTAAAATAAAGTAGCCAATTAAAATTGCCTAAAATAGCCATTTAAAAATAAACTGTCAAAATTCATTAATTATCCTTCGTGTTATGCTTACAAACTGTAAGTATACTCGAAGAATTATTGTTCAGGAAATTAACGGCTAAGATTAAGACTAATTCGACGGATGAGGATAAGCGGTTATCCGTCGAGTTATAAAATATTCCAGAAAAATAATTGATTTTTATTAGCAAATAGTATTTCGACGGATGATCAAACTCGATGGATAAAGATCATCCGTCGAGCTGTAAATTTTGACTTAGCCAAAATTTCATCCATGACTGAAAAATCAATTTAAATTTCTGGCTGAATTACAACTTGCAAATTATTTCATAAGGATTAGGAATAATTAAGCATACCTAACTCACTTACCAACCTTGAGAAGGTGGATTCATCCAATGGCTTGGTAAAAATGTCTGCAAGCTACTTTTCACTTTGAACAAAATGTAGTTCCACAGTACCATTCATTACATGTTCCCTTATGAAGTGGTACTTGATGTCTATGTGCTTTGTCCTTGAATGTTGTACTGGATTTTCAGTGACGGCAATTGCACTTGTGTTATCACAGAAAATAGGAATCCTCTCAACTTGCAGACCATAATCTAGCAATTGATTTTTCATCCACAAAATCTGTGCACAGTAACTGCCAGCAGCAATATATTCAGCTTCAGCTGTAGAGGTAGAAACTGAATTTTGCTTTTTACTGAACCAGGACACAAGCTTATTTCCTAGAAATTGACAAGTTCATGTTGTACTTTTCTATCAATTCTACAACCTGCATAATCTGCATCTGAATAACCAGTTAGATCAAAACCAGAATTTCTAGGGTACCAAATGCCAAGTTTTGGTATTCCCTTGAGATATCTGAAAATTCTCTTAATAGCTACTAAGTGGGATTCTCTAGGATCAGCCTGAAATCTAGCACATAAACATGTAACAAATATTATATCTGGCCTACTAGCTGTTAATTACAGAAGTGAGCCAACCATGCCCCTATATCCTGAAATATCCACAGACTTTTCAGTAGTGTTTAATTCAAGTTTAGTTGCAGTGGCCATGGGAGTTTTTGCAGATGTGCAATCCATTAGATCAAACTTCTTTAAGAGATCATAAATGTATTTAGTTTGACTAATGAATATTCCATCACTAACTTGCTTAACTTGCAAACCAAGAAAGTAAGTTAGTTCTCCCATCATACTCATTTCATACTTACTCTACATCAATTTCGCAAACTTTTTGCAAAGTTTTTCATCTGTAGAGCCAAAAATAATGTCATCTACATAAATTTGAACAAGTATACTAGAGCCATTAACCTTTCTAAAGAATAAAGTTTTATCTACAGTACCTCTTGTGAAGTAATTTTCCAAAAGGAACTTTGATAAAGTGTCATACCAGGCTCTAGGTGCTTGCTTCAGTCCATAAAGTGCTTTCAAAAGATAGTAGACATGTTCTAGGAAAATTTGGATCTTCAAAACCAGGAGGCTGACTAACATAGACTTCCTCCTCCAAGTCTCCATTTAGAAAGGCACTTTTGACATCCATTTGATAGACCTTGAAATTGGCATGGGCTGCATAGGCTAAGAAGATTCTGATGGCTTCAAGTCTTGCAACAGGAGCAAATGTTTCATCAAAATCTATTCCTTCTTGTTGACAATAGCCCTTAGCAACCAATCTAGCTTTGTTTCTGACTACCATGCCATTTTCATCCATCTTGTTTCTGAATACCCATCTGGTGTCAATTGGATTCTTTCCTCTAGGCTTGGGCACCAGCTTCCATACCTTATTCCTCTCAAATTGGTTTAGCTCCTCCTGCATAGCTAAAATTCAATTAGGATCCAACAAAGCTTCTTCTACCTTCTTTGGTTCTTTCTTAGAAAGAAAGCTGATGTACAGACATTCTTCTTGAGTTGCTCTCCTTGTTTGAACTCTAGAAGATACATCACCAATTATGAGCTCAAAGGGGTGATCTTTTGTCCATTTTCTTTGTTGAGGTAGATTAGCTCTAGATGAAGAGGCCTCATTGTTGTCTTGATGTGTGATTGAGTTTTGATTGTTAGAGACTCCCCCTGAGTTAGTGGATCATTGATTTGAGAAAGGGGAGCTTCTGTAAGTGATCTATCCTAACTCCCTACTCCTTTTGATAACCCGATGGATGGTGAATTTTGAGTACCGACGGATGAAGCAGGTTGCCTTCCGACGGATAAGGCAGATTGTCTCCCAACGGATGAGGCATTTTGCAACTCGACAGATGTTGAATTTTGTGCTTCATTAGTAGTAGATTTTTCTACATTATCCTTTGATACTGTTTCTTGATCACTTTCATCATCACTGTCATCACTAACCATCTCCATATTGTCAAATTTGAGGCTCTCATGGTAGTCTCCATCTTGCAGTCCTTCAATCTTTTTATCATAAAATACAACATGTATTGATACCACAATAATGTTGGCTCTTAGATTGTAGACTCTATATGCTTTACCAACAGCATATCCAACAAAAATTCCTTCATCTTCTTTAGCATCAAACTTCCATTCTGATCAGTTTGATTTCTCAAGATATAACACTTACAGCCAAAGACAAGAAGAAAATTTAGAGTTGGCTTCTTGTTCTTGAACAATTGATAGGGAGTCAGTGCATTTTTCTTGATTGATCAGAGAAATATTCTGAGTGTAGCATGCAGTATTTACAGCTTCAGCCCAGAAATATGTTGGCAATTTAGATTCTTCAAGCATTGTCCTGGCAGCTTCAATAAGTGACCTGTTCTTCCTTTCCACTACTTCATTCTGTTGTGGAGTTCTTGCTGCTGAAAATTCATGCAAAATTCCATTTTCTTCACAAAATGCTCTCATGACAGAGTTCTTGAACTCAGTTCTATTGTCACTCCTAATTCTTCTCACTTTGAAATTAGGATGATTATTGACTTGCATTATGTGATTTATGATGATTTCACTAGCCTCATCTTTAGACTTTAGTAAATATGTTCAAGAGAACTTTGAGAAATCATCTACAATTACTAGGCAATATCTTTTTCTTGAAATATACAACACATTGACTGGTCCAAACAAATCCATGTGTAGCAGTTGCAAAGGTTCTTCAATTGTTGAGTCAAGCTTCTTCCTGAATGATGCTTTGATCTGCTTCCCTTTTTGACAAGCATCACACAATCCATCCTTAGAAAACTCGACTTGAGGAATGCCTCTAACCAGTTCTTTCTTTACTAGTTCATTCATGGTTTTGAAGTTTAAATGGGATAGTTTTTTGTGCCATAACCAACTTTCATCCTGACTTGCTTTTTTGAGAAGACAAGTAACAGATTCTGCATTTGATGAGTTAAAAGTCAGCTAGGTACACATTTCCTTTTCTCACACCAGTGAGAACCACTTTGTTGCTCCTCTTGTTAGTCACAACACAGGCTTCTGAGTTGAAGGTTACTGAATTGCCTTTATCACAAAGCTGGCTGATACTCAGCAAATTATGCTTGAGACCATCCACTAAGGCAACTTTCTCAATGATGACATTGTCTTTTGAAATCAATCCATATCCCACAGTATAACCCTTGCTGTCATCTCCAAAAGTAATACTAGGGTCAGCTCTCTCCTTAAACTCTGTGAGCAGGATAGAATCACCAGTCATGTGTCTTGAACAACCACTATCCAAGTACCATAGATTCTTTATGTTTCCCTGCACACATCAAAGTCAAATCAAGTTGATTTTGGTACCCAAGTTTCCTTGGGTCCTGCCTTGTTAGCTTTCTTTTTCTGTTTCTTAGGTTTGATCTCATTTGAATTGGGGATATCAGATTCACCCTTAGTCATTTGAGTTGAACCTTTGAAAACATTCATTATAGCATAATTATCATGCATATTATGATTAACAGGGAATGGCATGCTATTAGTGAACATGTTATTCCAGTAAGGCTTGCTAAATGGCATTTGTGGCATACTAAATACAGCATAATAAGGATTAGGTGCAAATGGCATGTTAGCAAACTGTGCATTCATATTCTGTGTAGACATAGCATTCATAGGCATAGGAGGCATGGCATTCATGTTGGGAAAGTGAGGTGGCACAGATATGGAAGTAGGCATGGCAGATTTGCAATTAACAGACAAATGATTTACACTACCACACTTGACACAGATTTTTCTAGGAGCATATTTATCAGGTGTAGTTATTGTGTTTGTTAATCCCTACTTTACCATTTCTATTATTTTTCTTTTTAGCCTCTGTTTTAACCTCAATCTTTTCAAGTCTGTCACTCAATTGTTTAACAGTCATATGGCCAACATTAGCCTTCTTTTCCTTCTTCACTTGACTAAATTCTCCTGGAACAAAATTCTTGGAAACTGATCCATATCTCTCATTTAACTTGACAAGCTTGGCTTTACTCACAGGCTTGCTCACAGTCGACGGATGAGGATTTATGTTACTCGACGGCTAACCCTTTTTGCTATCCGACGGATGACCCTCATCATCCGTCGAGTCTACATCTGTTAGCAATCCTTCCACCATATTGGATTCCAGCTTCTTCTTATTCTTTTTCCAGGCTGCATCACAAAAGGACTGAATCCCTTGAACCTTGGTGATTTGAGCATGAACATCCCTAGATGTTTTCCATGCCTTAATCACTTCTTGTTCACGTTCAAGTTGCTTCTTCAAGATCTCTTCTTTCTTCAAGGACTCAGTTAATTCATCCTTAGCAATTTTGCACTCAATTCTTAATTTTTCAAATTCAATGAACTGAGACTCTAGGACATTATTCCTCTCACTTAAAAACAAATTGTTTTCTTTGATTTTAGCATTTTCTTTAGTGAAAGACTTAAGTGTAACATGCAAATGGTATAATTCTGTAGATATGTCATTTATAGCATCATTACACTCAGCTTTAGATAAATGTGCAAGGTTAGTGGTGATTACTTGATTACTTGAAGAACTTGTCTCTGTTTCATCAGACTTAGCCATTAGGGCTAGATTGACATAGCTGACATCTTCATCTTAATCCAGACCATCTGCTGCCCAGTCATTTTCCTGTGTAATGAAAGCCCTCTCCTTTTGTTTGAGCAACTCAAAGTTTTTTGTTTATAATCCACAGGCTCAAACTTCTTTTTGTTGGAATCTGACTTTCTACACTCACTTGCAAAGTGCCCTGCCAAGCCACATTTGAAACACTTGAATTTTGATTTATCCTCCATGTTTCTATTTGACTTGGCTGCTCCAAAGTTCTTCTTGAACTTGAGCTTGGAAAATCTTCTGGAAAGAAATGCTAGATGTTCATCAATATCTTCCATGTCATCTTAGCTCAAAGAATCTTCGTTTTCTACTACCAGCCCCTTGCCCTTGTTTTCACAGACCTTTGAAGTTGATTCAACAGCTTCCATCTTCATCTCCTTCTCTTTTTCTAACTCAGCAACTAGTGCAATGGATCCTCCTTTCTTCTTTCCTCTTTCCATCCTCTCATCTTGCTCTATATCGAGCTCATAAGTCTTCAGGATGCCATACAGAGTCTCCAAAGTAAACTCCTTATAATCTTGAGAGTTTCTTAATGAGACTGTCATTGGTTTCCATTCCTTTGGAAGAGATCTAACGAATTTCAGATTGGAGTCTTTTGTCTGATAGACCCTTCCATGCAGCTTCAGAGCATTTAGTAGTTTTTGAAAGCTACTAAAGATGTCAGTGAAAGACTCACTTTCTTCACTATGAAAATGCTCATATTGCTGAATCAGTAGCTGCATTTTTTTTCTCTAACTTGCTCAGTGCCATCACAGATAATCTGTATAGTGTCCCATACATCCTTGGCAGTTCTGCAATTGATGATGTTGTCAAACATATCACCATCAACTCCATTGAACAGGATATTCATGGCCTTCTTATCTTTCATGACTTGTTCAATATCAGGATCAGACCATTCATGCCTTGGCTTGGGGACAGATGGCTCATTTCCAGTTGCAGCTCTCATTGGTACATGAGGACCTCTTTCTATGCAATCTACATAGGCCTCATCTTGAGAAAGTAAATGAAGATGCATCTTTACCTTCCAGTGATGGTAATTATCTTTATCCATAAAAGGAATCTTGACTCCAACATCCTTCTTGTTCATCTTGCTGTTTTGTTGATCTTTAAACTCTTTGTTTATCAAGAGCTTGCTCTGATACCAATTGTTAGTCCCTTAACAATGCAACAAGAATTACAGAAGGGGGGTTGAATGGAATTCTTGAAACTTTTTCACAAATAAAATTGTTCTAACTTATATATATATATATATATATATATATATCAGTATGAGTTGATTTGCAGAGTGCGGAATAATAACTTGAAATGAATCAAAACACAAGTAATTAAAAACACAAGTCTTTAAAAACTCTCTGGTGGATTTGAATGTATCCACCAGAGATATATAATATATCAAGAGAACTCTGTGTAGCAACTAGCTCACAGCTGCTTACAAATGAACAACTAAGAATTCAGAGAAATACTGAGAATCGGCTTACAAAAATGTTTCTCTCTTGGTTTCTTAATTAGTTATTCTATTTGCTGCTTCTTGGTTTATATTGTTAGTGTTTGTGCCCTAGAGACAACACTATTATGTTTATATTATGAAACATTTGGATTATTAATTCTGATTATATGAATTATTCTTTAGTAATTTATTATATCTTTATTTTCTGCGACAAGATGTTAGATTAATAAATGTCCTTGGAATATGATATGGAATTTAATATCTATAAGTACGTGACTTAGAAATGAGATTATGAGAATAATATCGATATTCCTAAAGATCCTCAGTCGAGTATTATTATTAAGGGACAATAATAATGCATTAAGAATAGTGTGAATGTTGACTGATGATCACATCTCATTGATCATAGGTATAGTGATACTAAAGTCAAAACACAAGCACATGTATTATATACATGGTGCTGGAAGACCCAATGTGAGATTCTACATGTCTGTTGTGTCATAAGTAATTCTCACAGTGATAATGATGTATTGGTCCTTAGACTTGAAATCATTATATTTCTATATGAGAATTAATATACTTTGGTTGCATTAAAAGTTACCTTTGACCGGGTGATGATAAAAGTGTATATTGGGTATATTATGAATCATATGAGAAATATGAATGATCTAGAAAGGATTTAACCCTCCTATTTTAGGAGTGATATTATTGGCCTCTTGTTTGAGTTAGACTATGAAATGCATGGCCATGCTCAAATGTTGATTTGATGTTATAGTCTACTCATCGATCAAGGAAACCTGGATTAAATTATGAAGAGGATGACACATAACATGCCTCGAGTTTAATCTATAATATATGGTTAAAAGGATTATAGTACATTGTACATTATACACAAAAGGTTTAATCGATCACCGATTTAATTATTATTACTTGGGTAACAATGATGTTTTACTAGATGCCGCTCATTGTTTATGATTTTAAATTAGATTTAAAATTATTGCCAACGTAATAATAACCTAAAGGGTCACACAAAGAATGATTGGAGGATTATTTAATTTAAATTCAGATTTAAATTAAATGTAAGTAATTCGAATTATTTGTTATTAATTAAGTGTGACTTAATTAATTAAATAAATAGGAAATTCGAATTTAATATTAAATCTGAAATTAAGTTATTGGATGATTAAGTGAGACTTAATAATACAATATTTATAATTTCGAATTTAATAATAATAATAACTCTAAAATTAAGTTTAGGGTTGGAGGCCCAATAGCTCTTGCCTATATAATATCTTTTTCTAATAGAATTAGGGTTACACATTTTATTTGATAAAACATAAACCCTAGCAGCTTGAAGAGAGATAGAGAGAGCAAGAAGGCGGCCTCAAGAACGTGCTAGTACACACCCATCCTTCGGCCGATCATTCGTGTGGATACCTTCAAGGTGTAGATCGTTCCAGTGACGGGCAACGTGGTGATCATTCAAGACCTCCATCTTTCCATTAATGTAAAGCTTCTTAAGGTAAACATATAGAACTACGAATTAAATATTATTTTTCGCATGGATCTTGCGGAGGGTTTCGTTATTTTAAGATTTAAATTTATATTTTTGTTGCGTTTATGTGCTAAAACCCCTTCAATGGCATCAGAGCTACTTGCGAAAAGTTTTTAATTCATTTATGTGTTTAACCGTTTTCGATATATGAGCATGTATGTGATTCGCCATGATTTGATGTTGATATAATATGCTTATATATGTATGGTTTTGAATATATGATATTCATGTGAGTTGTATAATCATAAGATGATTATGTAATCTGTATATATACTGATATATATATATATATATATGATTTATGTTTGTTCTAATTATGAGAATCATATTAGATACAGATTCTGAATTGGCTGCTGCAGATTTGCTGAAATCCGGGTCTGGTGTCCGATTTATGTAAACGAATACCCTATTCCATACGTAAACGAGCGTCTGAACAAAACTGATAGCTAAAGCTATCAACGACTCGTCTGTAAGGCGTTTGACGTCGTTTACTGCCCGTAAACAGTGATTCTTGTTTTTCAGATTTGATTCTGATTTTTCTGATTTTTGTCATATTTTTTTTATGATTAGATCATGGATAATATGATATGTTAAGATCAGATTATGTGTTTTAACATGCTTTTATATGTTGTATGAGCATGGTGGATGGTTATGGCCTTCCGACCTTAGTGTAATAGTTTTGGTTTTGGTTTTAAATACGATTTGCATGTCGTCAATCTTTGTAATCATAAATCTCGAATGTAACTCGAGTTATTCTTGTAAGTTCATTAGATTAGTTTTACTTTCAATCATGTAATGTAATTGAAGACTCAAGAAGGCTATCCAATGGAGGTGATTCAAAGAAGAAGACGAGGCATACAAGAAGTCTAAATAAAGAAGAAGACTTATGTAATAAGTAGTTGTATTTATTTCCATTACCATATTAGATTGACCTTGATCTTTATCATTAGCTTGATAAAGATCACATAGAATGGGGCCATAACCAAACACATTTACTTTATTGCACTTTACATATTGATGTATGAATATATGTATAGAATAGTTAATGATGCATGCTTTAATTAGATTAATCATGCATGAATGTATATATTAGATACGTCACCCATGTCATGCCTAAACAAGATAAAATCTATAAGACTCAAGATTTTAAAATTTACAAACGATTATGAAATTCTCGTGTTTATGAAACACGGAATTAAATACAAATCTTCTTTATTTCCGACATGGGGCGATTTTGTCAACAACGAGTTCATAGAACTTGTAAGGCTGTGGGTTTTAAGCGAGACCGATGTGACTCCTCCACTACATGGAAATCAAACCATTGACGAGTATTGATTTGAAGTATTTTATTCAAGGAAAAATTGGGAATCTCTTTATGATGGGATCATGATCGTTATAATACTAACAAAACCCTAATGTTTATATTAAGTTATTTAGATGTCTTCCAATATGTCCAACGCGTTAACCCCTAGATCGATAAGGAGTGGGTTCGCCAGAGCGAAGTACTCCCATCTATCGTGGGACGGCGTGTTGAAGTATATGATACTTTTAGACCTTTGGGTTTTAACTTAACTAAGTTACCACAATAGGATTGTGAACTTAGAGGCATGGAGTTTGGTGAGATTTATTGGATAAATAAGAATAAATGTTATTTCACTAAACTATCCAAGAGTTATATAGTTGATATAACTGACAAATGTTGTCTACCTTATTGAACTAAAACGTTCTGAAAATTTGGATATTGGCTCACTAGAAAGTATATAGAAGATACTTTTTCTGAATTAATAGTTAGAGCTATTAATTTGATAAAATAGTGGGAGATATATATTTTGAATATATATGAATAATCACTTGAACATAATTTAATAATCCTCTGTAAACTAATTTATCTTATGTATTTTAAACATTGTAGATATCAAATGGTAATCAATTCAAACAACTTCTCTGTGCTGATCAGTCCTTGAGAAGGCACAAGCTTGTAACGCCCTCCAAACCCAGGTCAGAAGTTTGGGGCCCATAACACATATACACACCATATTTAAACCTGTTTATGAGTATAATAATATATACAATGACCCTACTTACCACAATCAAGGATCGCAACAGTTTAAAGTATGTCCACAAGCCACAACCTTGTTTATTACAAACGTACCAAATCCCAAATTTATTTATCTTACATTTGAAGTCAACCTTTATTACAAACTTCTAGCACACACTAAGCCACATAACTTCCGCTAGCTTATTCCACTTCAACCTGTAAACCTAGCTGGCACACTCGACTGGGGATCCTCGCCATCACCTAAATTCCTTTTTAACTGGAAAAGATCATAAGCATATTCGCAAGAGTGAGCTAACTAGCTCAGCAAGTCACAATGACAGCACTGAGATTTAATAATGATCAATTGAAATGATATAAGGAATCAAGTTTCCTGATAAACAATGATTAGAATTGGATATTCACTTTTATTTTAAAAACCAAGGTTAGGCTGCTGATCAGTCACGCACTAAACCCGAGCAAGGCTCCCAGCTTTGCTCTATATACTGGATCCAAGGCATACATTGGCCTAATACGACCAAGAATCTGGTCTGACCACGAATCTGGTTCATATTTAAAAACTAATCCAATTCCAGAGTAATAACATGATAAGCGATGTAATTCAATAAACTGAATCATAAATAACATTTATCTTGAAGCAAAAGGTGCTACACAACACCAGAAAGGTATAACAAGGTCAACAAGAAGCTTAGATTTCAATTCAAGAAAAGAATCAAAGCGTAGAAGACCAAGGGTGCAAAGGTTACAAGGAATTGGTCTTCTGTTATACGAGGCATAAAGGTTCATCTGATAAACAATCTCGTATCAAAGATCAGTATGTGGTAGATATGTATTTGTGGAGTAGTATCGGATAGGTGGGGTTCGTATCCAAGAATTCAACAATCAAGGGTTTACAAGAAATCAGGCTCACGGCTCAAGATCAATGAGAATCAGGGTTTAGGGTTAAGTACTTCAAAGTACTTGCAATATAGAATAGGAATTACTGGGAAGATAATGAAAGAAGTTCAAAAGTATTCACAAGTATATTACAAGAAAGTTCAGGGACACTTGCCTTATCAATTCGCTTTCACTTCACTAACACTTGTCAATCGGTTCCCACTTACTAACCACTTGCTTTCCTTTTTTTTAACTGTCTCGCTTCCTCTTGATTTATGGGTAAAAACAGATAATTGAATCAGAAAGAAGATTTCGAGAGCTTCGTTTTGATATATTGCACGCCCGAATCGGAGTTCGATAACGCCTTCATTTGCGCGATTGATTTTCAAGAATACGGTGTTTTAATAAGGTTTTCTCTGGTTTTCATGGATTTTCACTGTCTGATTATGATTTTACGCGTCAAAATGAAATAAGAAAGGGCTATTTATATTTACAGAATATTAGTACGTTCTGGATCGTGTTGGATCGACAAATATGTTTCTTTGCCGCTAAGTAACTATTAATACGATAGTTTTGGATAAACATTATCCGGTTTTGGATAAACACTATCATGTTCTGGATAAGCACTATCCTGTTTTGGATAAGCACTATCCTGTTTTGGATAAACGTTATCCTGTTTTGGATAATTATTAGAACCGGGCTTTTATAAAACGATTTATACGAAGATAATGTTATCGAAAAGGGTTAGCGTATCGAAAATATCGCGTCGGGCCGCGCACAGGTCAAACCGTAATCCGGATCGAAAAAGTCAAAACATGGAAAATGTCCGGAATTACCAGATTAGGTTAGGAAGGAGTTTTCGGAAGAGTTTCGGGTTGTAAAAACGTAAAAACGGTTGAGGTTGGACGATTCCTGGCTTTATAAAAATAATTTTGTAATTATTCAGAAAATAATTAATAAATTCATAAATCAATATAAAATCATATAATACTCCAAAAATTACCAGAAAAATACCTTAATTATCTATATTTTATTCTGGACATAATAAAATTAACATACCTAGACTTTACCACATATGAACATTCAAATAATATCACCAATCAACAAATAATTTACCAAAAATGACATAGTAATCACATAATAATCATTTATTAATAAAAATAATTACACGTCATGTCCCGAATATTACACAAGCTGACAGGAACAAACTTCCTTGACTAGCAGAGGAACTTGAGGATTGTCCTCAAACAAGAGCGCAAGCTCTATGTCATAGATATCCCTCGCCCTGCACCTCTCACTGAAGGAGCATCCCGTGCTCAACATAATGTTTATCAGAAACATATCGATGATGACACGGATGTTCAATGTCTCATGTTAGCGACCATGAGTGTTGAACTTCAGGAAACAACATGAGAATATTGATTCTTATGATTTGATTGAGAACCTTAAACGTATGTTTGAAGGACAGGCTCGTTAGGAGAGGTTTGATACTTTAAATCGTTGCATGCATGTAAGCAGGGAGAACGTAATCCGGTTGGACCGCATGTTCTAAGGATGATTGGGTATATTGAGTACCTTGCCAAGTTGGGTGCCCCGATTGCTGTGGAGCACCAGATTGACCTAATTTTGCAATCTTTAAACAGCAGTTATTCTCAATTTGTGATGAATTACAATATGAATGAGATAGATAAGAACCCCACTGAACTGTTGGCTATGTTGAAAACTGCTGAGACCAACATTCAGAAGACATCCCCTGCTCCCATGTTGGTGGTGAATAAGGGGAAGGCCAAAGGAAAGGGTAAATGGAAAGGAAAGAGGAAGATGGGATCTCAATCGAATGCTAATCCGAAACCTGATCCGACCAAGGCTTTGAAGCCTAAAGGTGGTGTTCCAAAGGTTGGTGATTGTCACTATTGCAAGAAACCATGTCATTGGAAGAGGAACTGTCATGCTTATTTGGAGGATCTAAAGAAGAAGAAGGCTGTTGTTACTGCTTCTGATTCAGGTATTTATGTTATTGAAGTCAATTTGTCTACTTCTACATCTTGGGTATTAGATACTAGATGTGGTTCTCACATTTGTATAAATGTGCAGGAACTGCAGGGAAGTAGGACATTGGCGAAGGGAGAAGTCGACCTACGAGTTGGCAATAGAGCAAAGGTTGCTGCTTTAGATATAGGGACTTATCGTTTATCGTTGCCCACTGGGCTTGTTTTAGAACTAGATAACTGTTTTTACGTGCCTGCGATTTGCAGAAACATTATTTCGGTTTCTTGTTTAGACAAGAAAGGTTTTTCATTTTTTGATTCAGAACAATAGTTGTTCCTTTTCATTCAATAATGTTACCTACGGGATTGCATATTTGTTTAATGGTTTATATGTTCTTGAGATAGATACTCCTATCTATAACATAAATAATGATAATAAACGTATTAAGATGAAAGACTCAAATCAAACATACCTTTGGCATTGTCGTTTAGGTCACATAAATGAGAAACGCATTTCCAAATTACATAAAGATGGTTACTTGGATAAGTTTGATTTTGAATCATACGTAGAATGCAAATCTTGTCTCATTGGGAAAATGGTTAAAGCTCCTTTTACCGGACAAGGTGAAAGGGCCACCGAACGATTAGGACTTATACATAGTGATGTATGTGGTCTAATGCGTACGATGGCAAGAGGCGGCTTTTACTACTTCATTACTTTTACTGATGATTTCAGTAGATATGGATATGTGTATCTTTTGAAGAACAAATCCGATTCTTTTAAAAAGTTCAAAAAATACAAGGCTAAAGTGGAAAAGCAAACAGGGGAAAGTATAAAAGCTCTACAATCGGATCGTGGAGGAGAATACTTAAGCCTCGAGTTTAAAGGTTTCTTGCAGGAGTGTGGTATCGTATCACAACTTACTCCTCCTAGAACGCCTCAATGGAATGGAGTTTCTGAGAGGATAAATCGTACCTTGTTGGACATGGTGCGATTGATGATGAGTCTAGCAGATCTTCCAATAAGTTTCTGGGGTTATGCTCTAGAAACGGCTGCATATACACTAAACCGAGTTCCAACTAAATCGGTTCAAAAGACTTCATATGAGATATGGACTGAGAAACGTCACATCATGTCTTTTATGAAAGTATAGGGATGCAAAGCATTGTGAAACGCTTGGTATCTGACAAGCTGGGACCAAAATCGGATAAATGTTATTTTGTGGGATATCCTGAAGAAACTAAAGGGTATAGTTTCTATAATCCTACCGAGAACAAAGTGTTGGTTGCTCAAACCGCTGTATTTCTTGAAAGAGAGTTACTTTCAAAGAAAATTAGTGGGAGGACTATAGATCTCGATGAAGATCGTGTTGTACAAAATAATATTAAACCAGAGTTGGAAAATGGGCAGGAAATACATCAAGATGTTCCTGCTCTAGAAACACAGGTTGTTCGTAGATCTACTAGGGATCGTCATGAGCCAGAGAGATATTATGGATTTCTCTTGACTCAAGATGATGATGTAATGTTCATTGATAATGATGAGCCTCTTACCTACCAAGATGCTATGAACAGTCCAGACTCCAAGAGATGGCTAGAGACCATGAAATCCGAAATGGAATCCATGTATCAAAATAAAGTATGAACTTTAGTTGATCCACCTGAAGGGGTAAAACCTATAGGGTGCAAGTGGGTTTTAAAGAAGAAAACTGACATGGATGGTAAAGTACAGACCTATAAAGCGCGACTGGTGGCAAAAGGTTTCAAATAAGTTCATGGTATAGACTATGATGAGACCTTTTCACCAGTTGCTATGGTCAAGTCCGTCAGGATTTTGCTAGCAATAGTTGCTTACTACGACTATGAGATTTGGCAAATGGATATCAAAACCGCTTTCTTAAATGGGAGCCTTGAAGAGGATGTATACATGATACAACCTAAGGGTTTTGTCGATCCCAAGTTTGCTAAGATGGTCTGTAAGTTGCTTCGATCTATTTATGGATTGAAGCAAGCCTCAAGGAGATGAAATCGTCGTTTTGATGAAATAGTCAAAGATTTGGCTTTATTCAAAATAAAGATGAACCATGTATTTACAAGAAGGTTAGTGGGAGCCACGTGGCATTCCTGGTACTATATGTAGATGACATATTACTAATAGGGAATGATATACCTTCTCTACAAGTTGTTAAGACTTGGTTGGGAAATAGTTTCTCGATGAAGGACTTAGGTGAAGCTACCTATATATTAGGGATCAAGATCTATAGAGATAGATCAAGGAAATTAATCGGCCTTAGTCAAAGTACATACATTGACAAAGTATTGCATCGTTTCGGGATGCAAGAGGCAAAAAGAGGATATGTCCCAATGTCTCATGGGATATTGATCTCAAAAGACAACTGCCCTAAATCATTAGATGATAAGGGCCGTATAAGCAAAGTTCCATATGCTTCGGCAATTGGATCTATAATGTATGCGATGATATGTACTCGACCTGATGTTTCGTATGCCTTGAGCATGACGAGCAGATACCAGTCTAATCCTGGCGAGGGTCACTGGACAGCAGTCAAGAATGTTCTTAAGTACTTGAAAAGGACTAAAGATTCATTCTTGGTGTATGGAGGAGATATACATATATGTAAAGTGCATACTGATGATAATGTTGCAGACCCACTGACTAAGGCTTTGTCGCAGCAAAAGCACGAAGGTCATACTAGTTCCATGGGTATTAGATATCTGGGTGATTGGCTCTAGTGCAAGTGGGGAGATTGTTAGTGTTTGTACCCTAGAGACAACACTATTATGTTTATATTATGAAACATTTGGATTATTAATTCTGATTATATGGATTATTCTTTAGTAATTTATTATATCTTTATTTTCTGCGATAAGATGTTAGATTAATAAATGTCCTTGGAATATGATATCTAATTTTATATCTCTAAGTACGTAACTTAGAAATGAGATTATGAAAATAGTATCGATATTCCTAAAGATCCTCAGTCGAGTATTATTATTAAGGGACAATAATAATGCATTAAGACTAGTGTGAATGTTGACTGATGATCAAATCTCATTGATCATAGGTATAGTGATACTAAAGTCAAAACACAGGCACATGTATTATATACATGGTGCTGGAAGACCCAATGTGAGATTCTACATGTCTGTTGTGTCATAAGTAATTCTCACAGTGATAATGATGTATTGGTCCTTAGACTTGAAATCATTATATTTCTATATGAGAATTAATATACTTTGGTTGCATTAAAAGTTACCTTTGACCGGGTGATGATAAAAGTGTATATTGGGTATATTATGAATCATATGAGAAATATGAATGATCTAGAAAGGATTTAACCCTCCTATTTTAGGAGTGATATTATTGGCCTCTTGTTTGAGTTAGACTATGAAATGCACGGCCATGCTCAAATGTTGATTTGATGTAATAGTCTACTCATCGATCAAGGAAACCTGGATTAAATTATGAAGAGGATGATACATAACATGCCTCGAGTTTAATCTATAATATATGTTTAAAAGGATTATAGTACATTGTACATTAAACACAAAAGGTTTAATCGATCAACGATTTAATTATTATTACTTGGGTAACAATGATGTATTACTAGATGCCGCTCATTGTTTATGATTTTAAATTAGATTTAAAATTGTTGCCAACGTAATAATAACCTAAAGGGTCGCACAAAGAATGATTAGTAGGATTATTTAATTTAAATTCGGATTTAAATTAAATGTAAGTAATTCGAATTATTTGTTACTAATTAAGTGTGACTTAATTAATTAAATAAATAGGAAATTCGAATTTAATATTAGATCTGAAATTAAGTTATTGGATGATTAAGTGAGACTTAACAATACAATGATTAGAATTTCGAATTTAATAATAATAATAACTCTAAAATTAAGTTTAGGGTTGGAGGCCCAATAGCTCTTGCCTATATAATATCTTTTTCTAATAGAATTAGGGTTACACGTTTTATTTGATAAAACATAAACCCTAGCAGCTTCAAGAGAGATAGAGAGAGCAAGAAGGCGGCCTCAAGAACGTGCTAGTACACACCCATCCTCTGGGGCGATCATTCGTGTGGATAACTTCAAGGCGTAGATCATTCCAACGACGGGCTACGTGGTGATCATTCAAGACCTTCATCTTTCCATTAACGTAAAACTTCTTAAGGTAAACATACTGAACTATGAATTAAATATTATTTTTCGCATGGATCCTGCGGAGGGTTTCGTTATTTTAAGATTTAAATTTACGTTTTCGTTGCGTTTATGTGCTAAAAACCCTTCATATATATCACCAAGATTACAAAGCAATGAGACAAGATAATAAAATAAAAACTATCAAGTCTAATACTATGCTACTTCATTACTCTATTCCAGCATCTTTGAATATCTTCATAATAGCATGGAAATGGCAATGCTTCTTTGTTCTCTAAAACCCAGTTGAATAGGCTTCCACATTCCATTTGCATACACTCGACACATGTGACTGTGTTGTCACTGTCAACAGATATTTGAATTCTTTATCCGTCGGGTTCATGATCATCCGTCGCGTTCATGTTCATCCGTTAGGTTGTCTAGTTGATCATCCGTCGAATGGCATTGTTATTCATCCGTCGGGTAGCAATCTGGCACTTGACTTCATTTCATTTATGCAGGATTACAAGACATCATCTATGTATAATTAATCAACCTATTCTGCATATCTAGTTAAAGTCAACATGACTTGAGTACTAGTTACAAAATCTAAATAATGTGTATGCAGAAATGTGCTACAGACTTATTGTTACATAAGCTACTCACTCGATGGATAACAGATCATCATCCGTCGGGACTATATTGAGTCATCCGTCGGGACTATAATCCTTATCCGTCGAGTGCTACAATTTTCACTAGGTAAAATCTACCAAGGTGTTTTGTTAATGAAATCATCAAGTACACAACATATACACAACACAAATATTATTCTTAGATAGTACAATAATTCAAATTCACATCTGTATATTTCTCAATATTTGCATATTTGTTATTATAATATTACAAAAAACTATCAAAAATAAAAACAATATTGCAAAAATATAATAAGCAACAATATCTATATACATTAAAATTTATAAATATAAATTCTCAAAAATTAAAAAGTATTTAAAAAACAGTGTAACGCACGGGCTTTAAGCTATATTATCAAAACCGTATATTTCGCAAAGTTATCTTTATTAAATATTAAACATGTACTAAGAATTTAACTCCAATTATTTCAATTTATCTTCTTCTATCCTTAACAGGGTATCATTTTCACAAATTTATATTATTACTCTAATTCTTTTAATATATGTTACTCGACAGCGCCAACGACACTGTCTCACATTATAATTTAGAAATATTATCATATAAAAAATATTTTTAATACGACTATAAAAATATAAAAGTCCTTATTATTAAGATTTATGTATCAAGTTGTCTTTAGATATAACTAATAACTAACGATGTAGTTTCAAAATTTTGTTACAGTTTTTTTAATTAAAATGTGACGGGATCTTATTTTAATCAGTTCTAAAATATAACCGGTAAAATATTTCAAAATCTTTAGTACATGCGATCTCTAATATTATTAAAATTGTAGTTTACAAAGTTTTCTTTCTAAATTGAACATTTATAAAGGATATTTACTTAAATAAATTAAGTTAGTCCATATTATATTCTTAACATGGTATCATTTTCATTCATTTGTAAGATTACTTGACCTAATATTTTAATACATGTTTATTCAACACTCATTGCATTTTAAAAATATATCATATATAAAAAAAATACGACTATAAAAAATATGAAAGTCCTTATTATTGTTTAATTATTTATTTTTATGTCTTCAATATATATATAACTAATAATCAATATTTTTTTAGGAGTAACATCTTTGCACGAAGGAATTTTTTGTTACATACAATATTATTTTAAAATATTAGATTTACCGATAATATAGTAATTTTTAAAAAAATTGTTGAAGGATGGAGCAAATTAAAACAAAATAATTTGAAGCTGAATTGTTTTCTTAAAAAACAATTGTTTATTGTCCAATATAACGATACTGACATTTAATATACAATCTACCTTTCATGTTTAAATTTGCATTAAACTAATAATTGGTGTTTTCTAACCCCAAGTTACCAAGGAAAAATATATTAAAATTTACACATTTAAAGTGCAACTATAAAGAAAACACTTTTTAATTGCGTACATTTCTTTTCAAATTGATATTATTCTTAAAAAGTATATTAAAATTCATGCAAGTAAAATGGTTGGTTTTTAAAGAATCTCAGCTGCAAAAATGATATTTTTTTCTAAAATGCGAATATACCGTAAAAAATAATTTAAAAAAATCATATTGGAGCCATATTGATATCTTTAAAATTCAATGTTTCGGAAAATAAAAATCATTAAATAAATACATGTTCCAAGATTAAAAAATGCTATTACATTCAAATATACATATTTTGTTAACAAAATACACTTGTGTCATATTTAGTCTTATGAGAAATAATGGGATGGTTTACCTGAAATTAGTATGTGTACGGTTATAAAAAAGTTATTTAAAAATTAATATTTTAAAATCAATATCCGGAATTCCAAAAATTCGAATACTTTAAAAAATATAAAACCAATATCCCGATTTGCAAACTGGGTTGTTTAAAAAATATCTGGATTTGCAAACGGGATATTTTATATTATTTTAAAAAATAATATTTAAAAATCATAATATTTTAAAACCAATATCCGAATTTACAAACAGGACTGTTAGTAAAATAACTAATATCATAAAACTAATATTTTAAATCCAATATTTGAAATATCAATCATTAAAATAATTTTCGTAAGAAAGATGATTAAAAAATAAGTTTAAGAAAGGAAAGATAAAAAAAATTAAAATCCAATCACCTGGAGTAGAGATGCACAAAAAGCCCGGCCCCGAAAATCTGGCCCGGCCCGATCCGGTCAAAACCCGGTCAAGCCCGGTCCGGTCCCGGCCCGGGCTTAGGGCCTTGACGGGCCCTATATTTTTAGGCAAATCCCGGCCCGGCCCGGTTAAAAGCCTGGGCTTCGGCCCGGCCCGGTCCGATTGTAAAGCCTGAAAAAACCCAGTTAAAATCTGATTATTCTAATATATTTTCTTATATATTTATGAATTCACATTTACTATAAATATAAATAATATTTTAAACACATATATATTTATATATTTGTGATTAATAATATTATTTATATACTTCATTGCATAAATAATGAAAGAAGATATAGTAAATACACTATATATGTTTGGATAACAATGATAAAACATATTATTCTATAACATGTTTATTTTTTTCCCAACTTAAATGTTTTCAATGAAGTAATGTTTTCATAAAATATTTCATGTAAACTAATACATTTTTACGATGATATAGTTACTAACATATGTTGTCTTCAGAATCTCAATAAAACTCGATTCGATTTAAATTAGAAAAAAGTTCGGCCCGATCCGATCCGATCCGGCCCGAAAAAAACCCGGTTAGGCCCGCCTCGAGGGCCCAAACGGGCTCTGACATTTTGGGAAAGCCCGGCCCGGTCAAAGTCAAAGCCCGAAAAGCTCGGACCGGTCAAAGCCCGGGCTTTTTAAGGCCCGGTCAAAGCCCGTCCCGGTGGGCCTTTTGTGCATCTCTAACCTGGAGACGTGCCCAAAGTTGTTGTTGCATTATATTGGAAATCACTGGGCAAGCATAATAATAATTTAAACGTGTAAAAGGTTAAAGCAAATCATATCATGTACAATAAATCAGCTTAGTGTACAGCCCAATAATTCACTCATCTATCTTCACCCTTATACAGCTAGTAGACCGGGTAAGCCACCACCCGTTTTTTAGGACAACAGCTGTTTACCACCCGTTTTTTAGGAAAACAGCTGTTTTATTGGCATGCCCAGAAACATTAGTTGCAGGTTCAAAATTACCAACAACAGTTGGTACCAATTTTTAAGCATGAATTTGGATATAAAATTAATCTGATGAGTACTCTAATAATAATAAAGCATCCTCATGAAATCACGCTGCAAAATGTGAAGATCATATAAAATATACTTAATAATAATAATAATAATAATAATAATAATAATAATAATAATAATAATAATAATAAATAGTTTAAGGTAACCAACATAGCAAGTCTATCCGGTAACCTGATAAAGGCGTGTTAATATTTATATTTAGCGAGTAAATTATATAGGGGTGGCCGCATTTTATATCAATTTTCAAAATAGTTGCCAAATTTTCAAATTTTCAAAACAATGGCCAACTTTTTGTTCCGCCTATCAAAAACATGGTTGTCATCAATGTGGCGCCCTCCAAACCTGGGTCAGAAATTTGGGGTCCACACACACACACCTTTATTTATAACATTCTTATAATAATAATAAAGATAATAATAATGATATGCAGTGACCCGACTTACCAACTACCACGGATCGCAACAGGTTAAAGTATGCACACAAGCCACACACACACTTATATTACAAATGCCCAAATCCCAACTATTCAAACCTACAACTGAATAATAAACATTCTTACAAACTTCACAAGCTTAAACTATCACAAAAACCTTTAGTTAGCTTATCCCGATCAACCTGGAATTCTAGCTCTCGCACTGGATTGGGGATCCTCGCTACCAACAGGTTCATTCTTAACCGGAAAAGAATATAAACAAAATCGCACAAATGAGCTTACTAGCTCAGCAAGTCACATTGACGATACTGAGAATAAATAATGATCAAGTGAAATGATTTAAGGTATCAAGTGAATAATGAATAATGATTCAGAATTGGATATTATGTTTTCATTTTAAAAACCAAGGTTAGGTTGCGATCAGTCACGTACTAACCCCGAGCAAGGCACACAGCTCTGCTCTAATTACTGGATCCAAGGCACACTTTAGCCTAACTTGACCACCAATCTGGTCTGACCACGAATCTGGTCCACAATTTTATAAAATAATCCAATTCTATCACAATAACAGAATAAACAATGTAAAGCAATAAACAGAATCATAAACAACATTGGATTTCCAATCATAAGATGGTTTCATTCTTCACAAGGAAGCAATACGGAAATTACAAAGAATAGTTGTCAGCTGGTGAAAGAATTGGATAACAAAAGAATCAAAGTTTCAGAGTTACAAGGATTTGGTCTTTCAATATATAAGGTACAATGGTTTGAGTATGTAAGCAATCCTGGTTCAGTGTTCAGTATTTAGTTTGTATGTATTTGTGGAGTAATATCATATATTTGTGGTTCGTATTCGGGTATTTAATAATCAATGGTTCAGAAAGAATAAGGTTTATGGCTCAAATATCAATAATTGGAATCAAGGTTTAGGGTTTAGTGCTTCAAAGCACTTGCAATATTAAAATAGAACTATCAATTATTCACAATATATCTCGAGAAGGTTCAGAACACTTGCCTCGTATTAACTTGCTACATTTTACTAGCTTTCAACCACACTTCTTATTCCCCGATTACTTGCTTCCCTTTCCTATGCCTTGCCTCTTCTGCTCACATAGCATAAGTATCCATCAATACTCGACTCATATAATTCTACTCGATATAAGCTTCTATCTATCCTTCGTTTTACCCAAATCCGATTTACGAATTGAAATATACGATCAAAACAGTCATATAACGTACACATACGCATTTAACACGTTAATTAATGCACATATACCACACAACACATAAGACATTTAATTGAAAATACTTTTCAAAGAAGGTTTGATGTTAAAAGATTTTTTTATATATTTAATACAAATTTTTAAATATTTTTTGGAATTTAAGCGGGCCGTTGAACCATTTTTGAAACAATAAACAGGGTTCGGTTGGTCGAATCTGGCTTCAAAATAATTTTATAATAATTATCGAGCCTTGAAAACAATATAAAATAATATTTTAAAGCTCGAAACTATTTTTCGGAAATTTTTAAATCAAAAATAATTAATTAAATCTAATTAAATAATTAATTAAATCAATTAATCAATTATTTATGAATTAATTGATTAATTAATTAATTAATTAATAACTAAAATTAATTAACTAATTAATTCAGATTTATTTTTGAATTAAAAATAATTTTTGGAATTAAAATAATAATTTTTAGGATTTTTAATAATTAAAAACGAATTTCTGTAATTAAAATAAATAGAAAATGTGATTTTTAAATAATTTTAAAACAGAAATCCAATTTCTGCAAACTCTGGAAAGTTCAGGGACCTAACTGTTTTTTCTCCAAAACTATGGGTACTAAACTGTAACTTTAATAGGGCTCGCCGGAAAACACCCCTGTCTCGCCGGAGAAGACGATCCAGGGATGCTCAGGCCACCACCTCCTCCAGATCACATCTACTCACCACCAGGAACTCAACCATGCAATCCAATCATTTTAATAACCCCGGAAAATGGCCGAGAAACTCGCCGGCTCCGGCGAGTTTTGTTTGCTTCAATTCGAGCAAACCAGGAATCGTCTGTTAATGTACTATACATGAACCGATTGCAAATTCAACAAGAAACACGATGCAATCAACAAAAACATCCAATAACCCCTAGAACAGAAACCCCTAAATTCCAATTAAGAACATTCATACGGGTTATAAACCCTAATTTTGAAATTCGAA
Source organism: Apium graveolens (assembly GCF_009905375.1). Classification (NCBI taxonomy): domain Eukaryota; kingdom Viridiplantae; phylum Streptophyta; class Magnoliopsida; order Apiales; family Apiaceae; genus Apium; species Apium graveolens. Next base: position 238,929,693 of record NC_133649.1, on the reverse strand, counting down.
AATTAAACCCAATTTTGAACATGTTATTGAACTAAAAATCAGTCATATAACATATCAAAATAATTAGGAAGAAAAGCTCTACAACATACAATCATCAAATCATTCAAACAATCATTCGAACAAAAATTCATAATTTTAATCAAAATAATTCAAAAATAATTAAAAATACAGAAAATAAACCTTTGATTCTGCAGTTTTGAAACTTGTTGAATCTGAAAGAACACTTCAAAACCTCTGTTTTGTTACTCAGCTTTCCAAACCGATTTCAATAACACCTTGAAACTGTAGTTTGATTCTCATAAGGTTTTATTAAATTAGGGTTTTTCTCTGTAAAATTATATAATTACTGGCTGCAAATGATTTTTCTGTATGAAATAAAATACGATAAGGGCTATTTATACTTAATAAAAAGATCTCGTTTATCGAAAATACGAGTTTTATTGATTTACAGAAACAAATTTTGTATCGAAAATATTGCGCCAGGACCCGCACAGGACAAACCGTATGCCAGATTGAAAAAGTCAAAACATAGAAAATGCTCGGAATATTGAAACTAGGTTAGGAATGAGTTCTCGGAAGAGTTTCGGGTTATAAAAACGTAAAAACGGATGAGATCGGCTGGTTCCCGATTATACAAAATAGTTTATAAATACTCGGAAAAAGAATTTATTAAATCCATAAATTTTCTATAAAATCATAAATCAACATAAAAATAAATAGAAAAATATGGCAATTATCTATATTTTATTTTGGACATATAAAAATTAAAATATTCAAATTATATTATTTTTAAACATTCAAACATATATACCACTTAACAAATAATTCACAGAATAAGTACTGAGCATACAAAATATTTATTTATTAGCAAGAATAATTACACGATATATCCCAGATATTACAGTCAACTCCCGTTAAGTCTTCACCATTAAATAATATATTTAAAGCGTAAATTATAAAATGGTGGCTATTCTTCGTACTTATTTTTAAAATAGTGGTTAAACTTTTATAAATTGTTGAAATCTTTTTTCACCTTTTAAAAGAATGGTTTCGTCAAATTGCTACCTGGACTCATATCTTTATCGTCACAAAAAATAGATGCTATTGCTAAACAAATAGGTACAAACACAATTTCAATAATTATCAGTTTTTTCACTTCTTCTAATTTAATCAATCTAATTAAATCAAGTGGCCGACTTCTATATTTTTTCAACCTCCTCACACAAAAATATGAATAAAAAATTTAGCAAAAATATAGAGAAGAATATCCGCCCATTGAAAAAACTTATAACCAAAGTGATAATGATTTGTTAATCGACATCTAGTATTAGGATCAATCTAGGAAAACTCTTTAAAACTCTTCCTGCATTGAACATTTAAAAATGTCACTATTTAAAAAAATTTAAAATGTAGCCACTATTTTTAAAATAAGTGTGAAGTACGGGCACAGTATGCAATTTACACTTTAAATATATTAGTTAACGGATAAGACTTAACGAGAGTTGACAACATCCATTTTTTTGAAAGGCGGAAAGAAAAGTTGGCCACTGTTTTGAAAATTTGAAAATTTGGCCACTATTTTGAAAATTGGTGTAAAGTAAGGCCAACATTCTGTAATTTACTCTATAGTTCGTTTGGTAAAATCTCAGTAAGCTATTATCGGGTTAAATTTAAATGTTAGGTCACACACATTGTAGAAGGGGGTTGAATACAGTGTTTACTACAATCAAATCGAATTAAGATCACAAGTAATTGAACACAGATTTTATTCAACACAATAAACTCTGTTACAATATGGAACTGTCCTCTCTCAGTGATGAACAAATCATCACGAGAGTTGCTAGGGTTACAAAGAATAATAATCTCGATTAAGATAACACATATAGTGTAAACCCTATGTCTGTGTTTATATACTACACAGTTACAAGATAATCTTTTAATTGATATTGAATATAATTTTACTTCCTAAAATATATCAATCAGTTATCTTTTCTTTCAAGTATTTTATTCTTCATAGAATTCCTTCTTCATGCATATCTCTTCTTGCATTTGTCTTGATCTTTTTTCCTTTCAATCAGCCGCCTTCCTTATCTGAAAGTCTCCTTAAGTTCTGATATCTTAAGTCCTGACTTCGGTATAAGTACTGATTTTCAGTTAAGTACTGATTTCTCCTATTAAGTAAGATCTGAAAACTAAACACAAATCATCATTAGACATGACATCACAAATATATCTAACAATCTCCCCCAACTTGTAAATTAGCATAATATACAAGTTCAACAGATATTTGATGATGTCAAAAACATTAAGTACAAATGCATGAGAATTTGACTAGATAACTATAACTTACAGTCCTTACAGTTTTACCATCCTTAAAGTCTGATATCTGCTTCAGTTTGTATACACTTCAGAATTTAAGGAGTTGTAGATCTTCGACTTGGCTTCAATTTATGATCTTTATGATGTCAGGAGTTGTTCTGAGATAATTCTTCAAAAGACATCTTTCAGCATATTCAAGTTCATTAACCATCCTCCTTTTAGCATTTTTCAATTCAGCTGTATCTTCACCAGTTTGAAAAATAGCAGCCCTGAGATCATTTATTTTAGCTTTCCTTATGTCCTGATCTATTCTAATCAAATATGCCTTTTCAGACTCTAGATTGAATTCCACAGCCTTATAACCCAGAAAAGTAGTTATGATCTTAGCAGTGTTAGGCTTCATTTCAACAATATTACCTTTGTGATCTCTGTACTTGGGAAAATATGGGATGTCAGACTTTACAGAGTAAAGCTTCTTCTATCTTTGAATATTTGATTTTAAATAATCTGCAGCACCATTTGTAGATCTATTTTCACTTGAAGTAAAAATAGAACATGTTCCAGTTCTTCAAAATACTTCAGTGGAATAAAATTCTTCCTGATCTGGAATACCCTACCATCTGTTATAAAAAATATAACATGATGTGTTCTTTCAAAACAGAATGGTAAACCATTTGTACAGATTCAAGTTGATCCAATCTTTCAGGAGTTGCTCCTACTCCTGGTTCACTTAAGGAAGTTGGATCATTGGTAGTGTTGTGTACTCTTCTTTCATCACAACTACCCAATCCAGATTTATCTCTTGCTTCCTTTCCTGTAACAACTCTTGCTTCAAAACCACTTGTTGCAGTCTTTAAAGGTTGAGTCTGTTTAGCTTTGGTGAATCCTGGTAGGAGTATCTTTGATGGTTTAACATGAGCAATGTCAGAGGTTTCCTTTTCCTTAACTTCTGATATCAAGTCAACTTGAGCTATGTCAGAGGTTGCTTGCTTCACTGTCATATCAGAACTTACTACATCTTGACTCTGAACAACATGAGCCATGTCAGAGGTTGTTTGAGAAATCTTCTTTTTCATCAGAGTAAGACTAGCATCATCTTCATCAGTTATGTCTTCATCCATGACTGGCATATAAACCCTTACAGGTTCATCAACTTTTTCTTTGCCCTTGGACCTTGGATCTACTTCCACTTGTGATTTAACTTTGGTTGCCTCAGAATTTGTTCTTTCCTTTATCACAATACCCTTAAGCTTTGGAAGTTTCTTTCCAGCAACAGAAGCTTTAGATTTTGTCTTGACACTTTCTGCTTTGAGTCTAGCTTCTTCTTCCTTTAGACTCTCAAAGTCCATTCCTGGATTTTCTTTAAGAAATAATTTCTTTGAAATTTCTGCATCAAGTTCCAGATGTTCACCAGAACTTATCCTTTTACCAGTATCAGAACTTATTCTTCTCCCAATATCAGAACTTGTTACTTGACTTGTAATTCTAGCTTTACTTGATGAAAATCCTTTGCCTTGACCTTGACCTCTACCCTTATCAGAGTTTCCCTGGTCATCATTTTCATCATCCTTTCCCTTCAGTGTCTGAATAGATTTGCATTTGGACTTAATCACTTTCTCCCCCTTTTTGGCATCAGCAGGTAAAAGAAGAGAGACAAGCAATTCCACTGAGGATTGGATCTCATTGAGCTGAGTTTGCTGAGAAGCTTAATTCTTTAGAATTTCAGCAATCTGAGTTTGTTGCTTCTCCTGAGTTATCTCAATGTAGGCAATTCTGTCAAAGGCAGGCTTGAAAAATCTGTTCTTTTCAAGTTTCACATTCATATCTTGCTGGATCAAGGTTTCTTGAATTTTATTCACCTTGGCATGAGTTGTTGAGTGTTGACCTTGAAGGTGCCTAGTACTCAATACAGTAACTCTCAGCTGTGCCTTGAAATCATCATTTATCAGCATTTCATTAGCTTTTTCCAGATGCTCAGCAAGAATCTTTTCAGTAGGAACAAAACTGACTGTGTTCCATTCCTTAGTCCACTCCTTTCCTCTAGGAGTTTCACTCCAAGGTACTGGTGCTTCCTCTCTAACAAACTTCTTGATTAGATCAGCTTTATGAACTGTTTGTTGAGGTGCATGTCCTGATGGACCAGCTGCATCAGCATCTAAATTGGCAGCAGCTTCACCAGTAATATCCTCATTGGCAGCATCAGAACTTGTAGATCCTGCAGTATCAGGATCCTCTAAAAAAATAACAGTATGTGAGGCTATAGAGGCTTCAACATCATGCTCTAAATTCTGATCTGCAGCTAAGTTCTGACCAACATCCACATTTTGATGCTCACCTAAAATCTGATCTTCAGCATCTAGATCCAGAATTGGTGTTGATGGAATATTGGTATTGAAATCAGCATCCAAAATTGGTGTTGTTGGTGGAGTGAGTTGAGTTGGTGGAGCTTCCAAGTATAGAATCTCAGGCACATTCAAGTTGTGAATGTCAATTTCATCACTTATACCTGGATATGTAGTGTGTACTTGTTCAATTATAGGTGACATAGGAGGTGTAGGCACTCTGTCTTGAGCAGTTTCTGGTTGTGCAGAAGGAAGTGATTCAATAACAATTGGTTCTGTTGGATCAGAGATTCCTGACCCCCTTCCTTAGCTGCTTCCTCATCTTCTGAATCTGACTCAACTGTGTCCCTGTGAGCTCTTTGCTTTTTCATTATCTTCAATGGTGGAGACACTGTAGGAGCTTTATCATCAGGATTTAGCTTTCTAAGCCTTTTGAGAGGCCTAGAACTCCCAGTTACAGTATCTTTCTGAGAAGAGACCTTCTCAGCTTCTACAACAACAGGTTCTGATATGGGAACCTGTTCCTCAGTATCTGATTCATCTCTCAGAATAATTCTCCTTTTCTTCTGTTGAGACTGAGGCACAGTCTTTGTCCTCTTTGGTTTGGAAGATGAAGGCTTCACTGTAGGTGCTAAAGGTTGAGGTTGAGTTGACTGTGTTGGTTTGAAAAATGTCCTAATGGAGGGTTGAGATGGTTGAGGTTGAGAAGTTTGAGATGTTGGTGTAGTTGTGGTAGGTACTGATGGAGTTTGGGTTGGTTGTGATGAGTTGGTGGGTTGGACATCAGGATAGACAGATGTGTATATATGTGGATCAGCATTTACCAAGACTTGTTTTACAGACTGAGGTATCTGTAAGGGTCTAACCACTTGTTTCTTATTGTCAGCATTTAACAAATCATTAAAAGCCCTTTTTGCAAGCTTAAAGGGTGGAATTAAATCAGTGGTAGGTTGGGGTTCATCAGCACAACAAAAAGTATATATAAGCTGACAGAATCTATCAAAGTATACTACATTCCTATCCTCTGTCATCTTATCCCCTATAAAACCAAGCACAGCACTTGCAAAATCAAAGTGAGTTTGATGAATAAGAGCATACCCGATTTGCCGACTCGTGATGGGAATAGCATCAAAGTTTGAGCATTTATTGGCAAATGCCTTAGTGATACAATCAAAGAAAAAGCTCCATTCCTTTCTGATATTTGCTCTTTTCAGTTGACCCAGCTTTCCCAAACTTTTCTCATAGCCCAGACTGGCCATAAGCTGTTGTAGAACAGGGTCCTCCACTGTTGAGAATGTACAGCCTTCTGGTAAGTGGAGAGCTTTACGAACTGCTCCAAGAGTAACCACATGCTCAACATCATTTACTTCAAATACGATGCTTGGAGTACCAGTAGCACCACCATCATCAAAAAGCCCAGTCCGCCAAAACTGTCAGTACTTGTTGGCTTGAAATAGTTTGAGGTTGGGTCAAAGCATACCTAATCTCACTATTTGCTAAGAAATCTTGCACAACGTGCAAATCTGATGGAGCTTTAGCCTTGTTCAAGATTGAAGCATAGTCATTTGGTACAAACTTGGCTCCATCAACAATTAAATCCTTGGGCGCCATCAGAAATAAGTGAGAATCTTGTTTGCCTGAAAGGTGTTTGATGAAATGTCTGTATAGTGAACCGTCAGAAAATGTGAGAGAATAAGAAAAGAGAGAAAGTGAATAGAATAAAAATATGAATAAAAGATTTGAAAATCTTTTATCTCTTTTACTTAGATAACCCACGTTACAGCAGTTAATGAGAAGTGGAACAGACCTTTACACCTGTCAAGCATGTAGCAGTTAAGGCAAAAGTTAATGGGCACGGTAAATAAGCAATTATTACTTTGCATGTTCAGTTTTTTTAAAAAAAACTGTTCCCACTAAACAAATGATCATTACAGCTTTATCTCACATAAACCAATATTCTGGAAAAAAAATATGACCGTTGAAGCAATGACCAAAAATAAACCAAGTAAATAAATACTGCCACGTCAGCATCAAAACTTGATTATTATCAGAATTTAAAAGTCAACAGAATATGGCTTCTTAACTCGAAAAGCGAATGTTTATTCCTGTAATTCTTCACACAAATACTGATATGGGTACATCAGAACTTCCATCAGAACTTGTCCTCAGAATTTATGCAACTGACACTTAGACTGTTCATCTAAAACAACATTTATCACCGCAATAATTTTCATCATTCATATAGAGTGTAAGTGTGTGCATTAAGCTAAATATCATACAAAGAGTAAAGTCTGATTCACTTAAGTACATCTTATAAATAAGGCATAACTAAGAACTTTACTCAAAATATGTCATGATTATGAAGTCTATTATAGAATGAGTTCATGCATGAGTCCACCTCAACTGTTTTGTGCTCATTTTATGCATCTTTTGAAATTCCATTTTACAGTGGCTTCTCAGTGTAAGTGAGTCACGACTGCTTATCAGAATTTATGTTGTTATCAGAGTATTTCTCCAGTAATCAGAGAATGTGATAAGTCATCAAGAAAATTTTATTATGCTTTTCTAATGCATATTACTTAATACCAGCAATGCACTTGGGTCTTCCCTTCCACATTTTTACTCTAGATCCCAAAGGAGTACCTGATTTTTATTTCTTTTCTTTTTCTTTTTCTTTTGATAAGTGAGGCTTATCAGCACTTAGTACATCCACCAGATTTACTAACATCAGAACTTAACAGATAAGAAGCACTATTCTAGTTTTTGACTTAGTAATAAGATACACAAAGTAAACTTCAACTAAGCTCAGTATCAGAATTTGCTTGTGTAGAAAGATTTCCACATAAACAATTACTTCAAACATGGGATCATCAATATGTTAAAGACTACTAGGTCAGCATCTAGCACAGTTATCCTCATTGGATTGAATAGTCACAGAAATATTTATATCACTATCACAGTTTGGAAATTCACATCAGACAACAATCAGCACTTAAGCAAATTTCAATTTAAGTACAAAGATAGTAATATCTGTTAACACTGATCATAAAGTCTGATGTATAAGAACATAAACTAGTCATATTTAGAGAAAAGAACCTGAAACCATTCCAAGTTCATTTACCAATCTTGTAAAAGTAGCTTCACACAGTGGTTTTGTGAAGATATCTGCTAGTTGTTGATCTGTCGGAATAAAATGCAATTCCACTGTACCTTCTATCACATGCTCCCTTATGAAGTGGTACCTAATGTTGATGTGCTTTGTCATTGAGTATTGAACTGGATTACCTATCATAGAAATAGCACTTTGATTATCACAGTAAATAGGGATTTTAGAATATGTTAACCCATAATCCAGTAACTGATTCTTCATCCAAAGAATCTTTGCACAACAGCTTCCTGCAGCAATGTATTCTGCTTCTGCAGTTGATGTGGAAATTGACTTTTGTTTCTTGTTAAACCAAGAAACCAATCTGCCTCCAAGAAATTGGTAGCTTCCACTTGTGCTTTTCCTATCAATTTTGCATCCTGCAAAATCTGCATTTGAGTAACCTATTAGCTTAAAGTCTGATTCTCTAGGATACCACAATCCCAGATCAGCTTTACCCTTAAGGTACCTGAAAATTCTTTTCACAACTGTTAAGTGAGGTTCTCTTGGATCTGCTTGAAATCTTGCACAAAGACAGGTAACATACATGATATCAGGTCTACTTGCAGTTAGATAGAGTAATGAGCCAATCATACCTCTATAATCAGTGATATCTACTGATATACCAGTATCCTTATCCAATTTTGTTGTAGTGGCCATAGGAGTGGATGCACTTGAACAATCTTGCATTCTAAACTTCTTCAACAAATTTCTGGTGTACTTAGATTGACAAATAAAAGTTCCTTCTTCATTCTGCTTGACTTGAAGGCCCAGAAAATAGCTAAGTTCTCCCATCATACTCATTTGATATCTTGACTGCAGCAGTTTGGCAAACCTTTTGCAAAGTCTGTCATTTGTAGAACCAAAAATGATATCATCAACATATATCTGCACCAAAAGTAAGTCCTTTCCATGGTTAAGATAGAATAAGGTCAATTGTCCCTCTGTTAAATCCACTTTCCAGAAGAAACTGAGCTAATGTCTCATACCATGCTCTTGGAGCTTACTTAAGGCTATAAAGTGCTTTATCAAGCCTGTAGACATGATTGGGAAATTTGAGATCTACAAAGCCTGGAGGTTGTTCAACATATACTTCCTCTTCCAATTCTCCATTAAGAAAAGCACTTTTCACATCCATTTGAAAGACTTTAAACTTCTTGTGAGCAGCATAAGCCAAAAATATCCTTATGGCTTCCAATCTAGCAACTGGTGCAAATATTTCATCATAATCAATTCTCTCCTGTTGAGAGTATCCTTTTGTAACCAGCCTTGCTTTATTCCTTGTAATTATGCCATCACTATCTGTTTTGTTTCGGAACACCCACTTTGTACCAACAACAGATCTGTTCTTTGGTCTTGGCACTAGGGTCCAGACTTTATTTCTTTCAAATTCATTTAACTCTTCCTGCATTGCTTGCACCCAATCAGCATCTTCAAGAGCTTCTTCCACTTTCTTTGGTTCAGTCTGAGAAAGAAAAGAATGATAGAGATATTCATTTGATGTAGCTGTTCTAGTTCTGACACCTGCATTAGGATTTCCAATAATTAAGTCAGGTGTATGTGCTTTAGTCTACTTCCTTGCAGATGGAAGGTTATCTCTAGAATTGGATGCTCCCCATGATCCATGCTATCTCCATCAACATTTTCTGATGCTCCCTTTGAAATTATGCTCTCTGAGTTGGATCCTTCAGAATTTGAGTTTCCAAAAATATCAGAACATGAGTTTTCAGAATTATCAGAACTTGGCCCATCAGAACTTGATGAATCAGAACTTGAAGAGCCTGTTGTAGATTCTGATGCTTCTTGATATGTGGTTGGATCTTCAATATGCTCCCCCTGTACAGGTGCATCTTGCTTTGGCGTAGTCACCACAGTTTCAATAACATCAGAGTTTAATCCATCAGAGTTTGCAGTATCAAGATTTAGACTGTCAGGATTTACAGAATCAGAATTTAAAACTTCATTTTCAAATCTCAGCTGATCATGATCATTGAAATCTTCAAGTCCAGTAATCTTCTTATCATCAAAAGAGACATTTATAGATTCCATAACAACCCTTGTTCTTAAATTGTAGACTCTGAAGGCTTTTGTGGAAAGTGGATATCTAACAAACATTCCTTCATCAGCTTTTAGATCAAATTTGGATAGCTGTTCAGGATGAGTCTTAAGAACAAAACACTTGCATCCAAATACATGAAAATACTTCAGATTTGGCTTCTTTTTCTTCACCATTTCATATGGTGTCTTTCCATGCTTGTTGATAAGTGTTACATTCTGAGTAAAACAAGCAGTCTGCACAACTTCAGCCCAAAAATAGGTTGGTAACTTTGCTTCATCAAGCATAGTTCGTGCAGCTTCAATAAGAGTTATATTCTTTCTTTCAACAACTCCATTTTGCTGTGGAGTTCCAGGAGCAGAGAATTCCTACTTTATTCCATGGTCTTTGCAGAACTCTTCCATAATTAAATTCTTGAACTCAGTGCCATTATCACTTCTTATGATTCTCACAGAGTCTTTGACCAATTTATCCAGTTGTTTGACATGATCAATCAAGATAGATGCAGTTTCACTTTTTGTGTGCAAGAAATACACCCATGTGTATCTGGTAAACTCATCTACTATGTCCATAGCATATTTCTTCTTTGCAATAGACATGACATTCACTGGACCAAATAGAACAACATGTAGTAGGTGATAAGGCTCAAGAATTGATGATTCAGTCTTGCTCTGGAATGAAGATTTTCTTTATTTTGCCTTCTGACATGAATCACAAAGGCCATCAAGAGCAAATAGTGATTTTGGCAGTCATCTCACAAGATCTTTCTTGACTAGTTCATTTATATTGTTGAAATTTAAATGAGAGAGTTTCTTGTGCCAATTCCAGCTTTCTTCAATTGATGCTCTACTTAACAGACAAATTGCAAAACCATCAGAACTTGTTGAAAGCTTGGCTTCATAAATGTTACCATGCCTGTATCCTTTCAGAACAACTTTGCCTGTAGATTTGCTTACAACTTCACAGTGTTCTTCAAAGAAATCCACATGATAACCTCTGTAACAAATTTGACTAACACTCAGCAAATTGTGTTTAAGTCCTGAGACAAGAGCTACTTTTTCAATGATGACATTCCCAAGATTGATATTGCCATATCCCAGAGTTTTTCCAATGTTGCCATCTCCATAAGAAACACCTGGGCCAGCTTTCTCCACAAAGTCTGATAGCAGGGCTTTATTTCCAGTCATATGTCCTGAACATCCATTGTCTAGAACTAGGATGTTTTTCCTGTTGCCCTGCAATCACAAAGACCACTAATGATTAGTTTTAAGGACCCAGACTTGCTTGGATCCTTTGGCCTTATTAAGTTTGTTAACATTTGCAGCGGATTTAGCACCAGAGTTTATGTTAACAGTTTTCTTATCAGAATTTACAATATCAGACTTTGTATCAGAACTTACACTAGAAGGAATAATGCTAACTTTCTTTAAAGAAGGTTTTATTTGATAATAATCATAGTACAAACTATGATATTCCTTACAAGTATAAATGGAATGCCATAAACTACCACAATGAAAACAAGGATTTTGTGGCCTATATCTAACAGACTGACTCTTAACTCCTAACTTTGAAGGTAAGGAGTTTATGTTCTTATTCTTCCTGCAAAAAGAAGCCAGATGGTTAGAATTTCCACAATCATAACATTTCTTTCTAGGAGCATTAGGAACAGGCTTATAATCATTGATTTTATTCATACCTTCCTTTCCATTCCTATTTTCCTAGGTGGTTTTACCTTGTTTACATTCTTAACATCTTTCAGCTTATGCTTAAGCTGCTTCTTTGTCATTAAGCCTATGTTAACTTCAGTTGGCTTATCCTGTTTTGGTTTATCAGAAGTTAATTTCTCTTTAACTTCTGATTTATCAATATCAGACTTTACAGCTACAAACTTAACAGGTTTTAACTTTGACTTTTGCTTAACAACAGGCTTAATTTCTACAGTTCCTTTATCATTCTTATCCTCTCCATAACCTAAGCCCTCTTTCCAATTTTCACTACTTAGCAAATTTTGAGTTGTTCTACCAGAGTTAGTCCAAGTCCTGATTATCTCTCTTTCCTTTTCTAACTCATTTTTTAGAGATTCATTCATTTTTAGCACTTCATCCCTAACATAAAAAGCATCATCTCTATCCTTCTGAGTTTGATGGAACATAACTAACTCTTTTTCTAAGAAATCATTTCTTTTCTTAAAAGCAAGATTTTCAGAAGTTAATCTTTCACATGTTAAAGTTTGATCTATATAACTAACAAACATGGTTTTAAGATATCTTCTCAACTCATTAATATCATCAGTATGAAAAGCATAAGTAGTCTTAGGTACCTTTGTTTCAGCAGCTTCAGAACTGCTCTCAGCATTTTCTTTATCAGCATTTGCCATCAACGCATAGTTCTCCTCACTTTCAGAGTCTGAGGTGTCTGTCCAGCTTTTCTGCTTTGTGACAAGAGCCTTGCCTTTGTCACCCTTTACCTTCTTGCAATTAGGAGATATGTGGCCTTTCTCACCACAGTTATAGCATTTGACATTGGTATAATCTCCACTATCAGACTTTCCTCCTCTGCCTTCAGATCTTCTGAAATTCTTCTTATCAGAACTTATGCCTTTCCTGGAAAACTTCTTTCCCTTCCTGAACTTCCTGTATGCAATCTTTGTGATCCCTTTCACCATAAGAGCACACAGCTTCATCATCTCCTCATCAGCATCAGTCTCAGGCAAGCTTTCAGAATCTGAGTCATCATCACTTTCAGAACTTGATGACTCAGTTTTAGACTTTGTGAACAGAGCTTTACCCTTGTCTTTCCTTGAGGTAGCTGCCTTGGGGGATTCTTCTTCAGCCTTAAGAGCAATTGTCCTTGACTTTCCTCCTTTCCTCTTACTTCTTTGTTCCATCTCAAGTTCATGAGTCTTGAGCATTCCATAAATTTCATCAAGAGTTGTTTCATCAAGATTGTAATTGTCTCTTATTGTTGTTACCTTCAAATCCCAACATTCAGGAAGAGCTAACAGGAATTTAAGGTTTGAATCTTCAAGATCATACTCCTTATTAACCAGTGACAGATCATTCAAGAGTTTGACAAATCTATCATATAAATCAGTCAATGATTCATTAGCCTTTGAGTCAAAGTGTTCATACTCTTGAGTGAGTATTGTCTTCCTGTTCTTCTTAATTGTATCAGTTCCCTGACACCTTGTTTCCAGAGCATCCCATATCTCCTTAGCAGTCTTGCAGTTAATTACCCTGTTTGACATTACATTATCAATTGCACTATGCAGTAAGTGTCGTACCTTAGCATCCTTAGCAATTGATGCGATATCTTCAGCAGTATAATCACTCTTTTCCTTTGGTACAGTCTTTGCTGCCTCACCTGCAACTGCAACAGCGAGCTTGGTTGGTTTGTGAGGTCCTTCATTGATTCTGTCAAGGTATTCTGGATCTGTAGCTTCCAGAAACATAGACATCCTCACCTTCCATATGGGATATTCAGATGGTTTCGGTATGGGAACCCTAATAGTCTCATATCGATTATGGATTTGAGTCTTTGGAGGTTCTTCAGTTTTGTTGGAATTGGTTGGAGTTTGTGTTTCTTCAGACATGATTGATATTGGATCTTAAACTATTTGTGTGTTAACAGATTGCTCTGATACCACTTGTTAGGTCACACACACTGTAGAAGGGGGTTGAATACAGTGTTTACTACAATCAAATCGAATTAAGAACACAAGTAACTGAACACATATTTTATTCAACACAATAAACTCTGTTACAATATGGAACTGTCCTCTCTCAGTGATGAACAAATTATCACAAGAGCTGCTAGGGTTACAAAGAATAATAATCTCGATTAAGATAACACATATAGTGTAAACCCTATGTATGTGTTTATATACTACACAGTTACAAGATAATCTTCTAATTGATATTGAATATAATTCTGCTTCCTAAAATATATCAATCAATTATCTTTTCTTCCAAGTATTCTATTCTTCATAGAATTCCTTCTTCATGCATATCTCTTCTTGCGTTTGTCTTGATCTTCTTTCCTTTCAATCACCCGCCTTCCTTATCTGAAAGTCTCATTAAGTCCTAATATTATCTCCTGATAAATATCTCCTGATAACTTAAGTTCTGATAACTTAAGTTCTGATATCTTAAGTCCTGACTTCAGTATAAGTATTGATTTTCAGTTAAGTACTGATTTCTCCTGTTAAGTAAGATCTGAAAACTAAACACAAATCATCATTAGACATGACATCACAAATATATCTAACATTAAAAGTAATCCTAGTTAGCCATAATTACCTATTCACCCCCCCCCCTCTAGGTGTAATTTCAGTTGGTATCAGAGCATTGATATACTAATCTTTCTGTAACAGGAATAGTATTCGATAAAAATGGCTGACAAATATCCCGAAGGAACCCGGATTATCGGGCACCTCTTTTGCTTGGTATAGAAAACTACAAGTGGTGGAAAGGTCGCATGGAAGTGTATTTATCCAGGGATCCACTAGCTTTGAGAGTTGTTCAAAAGGGTCCATTTGAATTCAAGGACAAAGAAGGCAAAGTGAAAGACATTGATGATCTTACGGAGGCTGAATTACTCAAATACAGTTTCAATGGAAAGGCTAGGAATTCTCTCATGAATGGGTTATGTCCTAGTGAATGTGATAAAGTCTCTTCGTGCAAATCAGCTAAAGAGATATGGGATACTTTGGAATTGTATCACGAAGGATCCAAGAGCTTAAAGAAGGTGAAATTGAGCAAACTAATGAATGAGTTTGGAAATTTCAAGCTTCGAGATGGAGAAACTATTCGAGAAAGTCAAGCTAGATTCCAGACAAATTTGAATGACTTAAAGCAACTTGGCAAACATATCCCTCAAGAGAAAATTAACATGAAGATACTTAGTGTTGTGCCATTTATCTATGAACCGAAGGTAACCGCTTTGGAATCCTCTCCAACTATAGATACTATGGATCAATTGGCTATTTTTGCAGAATTAGAACAATTTGAAAGCAAAATCAAGGAAAGCCAATCAAGTTCTGAGCAAGCCCCAGTTGCTCAAATGAAGCAGTTAGCTCTTCACACTAATGACAGCTTACTGGAATCTGAAGATGAGTCGGATGAAGAATTAGCTTTAATATCCAAGAAGATCAGGAAGATGATCGAGAAGAAAAACAGGCTGAAAAGAGATAAAGGCAGATTTTCCAACAACAAAAAGGTCAACAAGGATTCTAAAGATCAGACATGCTTTGAATGTGGAAAGCCAGGCCATTATAAGCGGGACTGCTACAAATTGAAGTCAAAACAGCAAACTGTCATCAAGGATAAGAAGAAAGCTAAAGCTCTAATGACTTGGAGTGATGATGAATCGGTTTCCAGTGATGATTCAAGTGGAGACATGATTAATCTTGCCCTAGTTGGACTTGATGATGATTTTGTTCGAGGAAATTCAGAAAGTGGCTACCTAGAAAGTGATTCAGAAGAAGATCAAAGTGAGTTAAACTCTTGTAAATATAATTTATCTCCTGAAAATATTGTTTTGGAACCACTAACCATGCAGGAATATGAAAATGTATCTATGGGAGAATATTATTCTCTTAAAGGCTGAAAATAGCGAGCTAAAAGAGAAGAATAATTATCTCAAGACTATGGTTCAAGATTTGATGAACAAAGTGGATACTTGGATTGACAAGAAGGTACCTACATAAGCTGACAAAGAAGCTGAAATCAAGGATCTTCAAGCTAAAGTCAGTCATGTGGAAAACTTCAACAAAATTCTCCTCAAAAGAAACAAGACTCAATTAATGGAGATCACAGAGTTAAAGAAGGAGATTGAAGCAAGGGATGAATGTTTGGAGCTGTTCAAACTCAGAGAATCAATAGATGCAACACCTTCAAATCAAGCAGAAGAACCATCTCAGCAAGCTGAAATCATAAGTCAACATGCTGAAAAGATTGATCTGCTCACAAAGGAAGATGAGGATATGAAAAGGGGCATGGGATCTTTTGTTCAAGGAGAAGAGAGTCTCAAATCAATGATGAACAACAGAAATATTCCATTGGTCAGAGAAGGACTTCGGAATGAATGTCAACAAGAAGGACAAAGCTCTAAGATATGAAGGAAAACATGGCATACCATATGATTATGCTATGCCTTGGAAGATATGCAACAGATGTGGAAAGAAAGGGCATCTTCAAAAACATTGCAGAGTTCAGAATGGACAGAAATCATACCATGGAAGAAACAAACAGAAAACAGCTTAATATGGTCAGAATGGCAGAACAAAGACAGCTTAATATCATCAGGATGGCAGAGTTAAATCACCTAGATTTATCCAAAAATGGATAAAGAAATATGATTTACATGTTTATATGTTTTATCTGCTAACCATGTCGGACCCAACAAACTTTGGGTACCAAAAGGTTGAGTTGTTTTATTTGTTTTGTAGATGTGTCTTGCCGCTCGAGTCAAATCAACTCAATGGATCTTGGATTGTGGATGTACTAGACATATGAGTGGAGACAAAGCATAATTCTTGAGTCTTCAGATGAAAAAGGGTGGAAGAGTGACTATTGGCGATAGCAAAACTCTTCAAATCCTTGGAAAGGGTAAAATAGGTAATAAACACATTTCAATTGATAAAGTTCAATATGTTAAAAAGGCCTTAAATATAATCTGCTTAGCATAAGTTAGTTATATGATGATGGTCATACTGTTAACTTTGGTATTGATAAGTGTATTATTACTATGGGTACTAACAAAGTCCCCCTAGTTGCTAGAAGGGAAGGAAATATATATATTTTAGACTTTGAGTTGCAGAAAATAGCTTGCTATCTTGCTGCAATAGACACTGATCCTTATGTTTGGCATAGAAGATTGGGTCATGCTCACATGGACTTGCTTAACAAGCTTTCAAAGAAGAAGCTAGTCAGAGGTTTACCCAAAATCAAGTATGTCAAGACTGAGGTGTGTTCGACATGCCAATTAGGCAAGCAAATTAGAAGCACTCACAAAGCAAAGAAAATGGTATCTACTTCTAAACCCTTAAAACTTTTGCATTTAGACTTATTTGGTCCAGAAGTCTATAAAAGTATAGAGCAATATGGTTTAGTAATTGTTGATGATTATTCTCATTTTACATAGGGTATTGTTTCTTAAAACTAAAGATGCTACTTTTAATGAGTTCGAGAAACTAATTAAATTACTTGAGAATAAGCTCAATACAAAGCTTGTAGGTATAAGGAGTGATCGAGGTGGTGAATTCCAAAAAGACTTTGCTACTTATTGTGAAGAAAGAGGAATATCACATGCATTCTCGGCTCCAAGGACTCCACAATAAAATGGTGTGGTGGAAGGCAAGAATAGGTCATTGCAAGAGACAGCAAGGACATTGTTGCAAGAAAGCAAGTTACCTAGAAGTTTTTGGGCAGAAGTAGTCAACAAAGCATGCTATGTTCTGAATAGAGTATTGATAAGACCTATTTTGGACAAGACTCCATATGAATTGCTCAAGAAAAAGAAGCCCAACATTAGTTACTTCAAGATTTTTGGCTCAAAGTGTTTTGTACTCAAGACAATTGGTAATGATGGTAAATTTGATGCTAAATCTTATGAAGCTATTTTTCTTGGTTATTCTATGAATAGTAAAACCTATAGAGTTTATAATTTGTCTAAGCATATTGTTGAGGAATCTATAGATGTTACTTTTCAAGAACCTAAAAATGAATTTTCCAAGAGGCGGGGAAGATGATGCAGGTGAAGCTGGACAACAGCAAGTTGAAACAGAGAAGGCTACTCCAAAACAGCAAGCTGAAACCGAGACTGATTCTGGAAAACAGTAAGCTGAAATTGAAACTGCCTCTGGAAATCAGCAAGCAGAAACTTCTACTCCATTTGATGATGCAATTGTAAAGATGGCAAAGATGACGCTTGATGGTCCTAGAGGAAATAGAGCAAAGGATAAAATGCCAATCTATGATGGTGAAGACTTAGCTCCTCCATCTAAGATAAGGAAGACCTCACATGAAGATATCTCACAGCATTCATTGCCAAAAGCTACACGGACAGTGAAGAATCACCCTCCTAGAACAGGTTATTGGTGATATTTCTGATGGACTCAAGACAAGAAAAGGCACTGCAAATTTTTGTGCTTATGCTGCATTTCTAGCTCAAGAGGAACCCAAGAATGTCAAAGAAGCACTCGAAGATGAAAATTGGATCACGACTATGCAAGAAGAACTTAATCAATTCGAACGATGTGATGTTTGGGAACTTGTCAAGCCATCAAGGAATGCTTCAGTCATTGGTACAAAATGGATTTTCAAGAATAAAGTGGATGAATTTAGTACTGTTACTCGAAATAAAGCAAGGCTCATGGCACAAGGGTACAACCAACAAGAAGGCATTGACTTTGATCAAACTTATGCTCCAGTAGCTAGATTGGAATCAATTAGGATGCTTCTTGCTTATGCATGCTACAAGAAGATCAAGCTACATCAAATGGACGTCAAAAGTGCTTTTCTTAATGGATTTCTGGAAGAGGAAGTTTATGTCAAGCAACCCCCTGGTTTTGAACATGAACAACATCCGGACTATATTTACAAGCTCAAGAAGGCATTACACCAAGGGCTTGGTACAAGAGGCTTAGTAAGTTTTTGATCAAAAATGGCTTCATTTGAGATAAAATTGATCCTACTTTATTTACTAGGAAAAATGGTGATGATATTTTGATTGTACAGATATATGTAGATGATATAATCTTTGGATCCACTAATGATTCTATGTGCGAGTGGTTTTCTAAGTGTATGCGCAGTAAATTTGACATGAGCATGATGGGTGAGCTCAACTATTTCTTGGGACTCCAAATTAAGCAATTAAAGGATGGCATCTATGTTCATCAATTAAAATATGTGAAGAACTTGCTGACTAGATTTGGTTTTGAGCATGTCAAGCCAAAATCTACGCCAATGACTCAAAACAGCAAGCTATCATCTGATGAGAAAGGTAAAGATGTGGATATCAAGAAGTATAGAGGTATGATTGGTAGTTTATTGTACTTAACATCCTCTAGACCTGATATCATGTATAGTGTATGTGTTTGTGCTCGTTTTCAAGCAAAACCTAAGGAATCACACTTAAATGCAGTTAAAAGAATATTTTGATATTTAAGTGGGACTATTAATCTTGGGTTATTTTATCCTATTACAAGTACATTTGATCTTGTGGGGTATAGTGATGCTGACTATGAAGGTTGTCAAACTGATAGAAAGAGCACAAGTGGTGTTTGTACATACTTAGGACAAAGTCTTGTATCTTGGCAAAGTAAGAAACAAACTTTAGTTGCATTATCCATAGCAGAAGGCGAGTATTTGATAGCTAGTAGTTGTTGCTCTCAAATTTTGTGGATGATTCAGACTCTACGAGATTTTGAAATCAAGTGTGGCAAAGTTCCAATCTATTGTGACAACACTAGCACCATCAATATATCAAGGAATCCGGTTAATCACTCAAGAACAAAGCATATTGATATTCATCACCATTTCTTGAGAGATAATGCTGCCAAAGGTAAGATTAAATTAGTTTTTGTACCTACTGAATATCAATTTGCAGATATCTTTACAAAACCCCTTGGAGAAGCAAGATTTTCTACCATTCGAAGGGAACTTGGCATGTGCAGTGTATAATCACAAGCTATCATTGGAAATTTGGTAATGTTAGCTTACTATCATTTTTCATGTTAGCTTACTATGATGGTTATTAAAATGGCATTTTTATGTTTAATTTTATTTTTTTTAATTCTGATATGTCATTATCTGTTTAATTATGTTTAAATATTTGCATGATATGCTGATTTATTTGTTAAATGATCAAAATGCTAATTGCGGTGATTAAGATAAATGTAAATTGTTATATTGATAAGTGTTAGATTTTAGGATAACTATAATCTGTTTTTTATTTTTATCCTAAACTCTCCCCTAAATATCATTAAAATAGCACGGGTTAGGGTTTTATTTCACACCGCGTCTCAGCTTTCTCTATCTAAGGCCGCTCCGATCAAACTTCTTCTCTCAAAATCACCGGTTCAGTTCCATACAATGGTTCGTGCTACTAGAAATTCTGGTATTCTAGGGCAAGCGTACTTCCTCCAAGATGGATACTACAGTAGTTGATTCGGGTCACGAGAGTAATAAAGAAGTTTCTCACACCCCTGATTCGAAGAAACTTAAGCAATCTTTGGCGTTTGATTCTCCTGATCTTCAACAATGATTCAGTGAAAATGCCTTGGATGTTCGTCCTATTATCCCTGGAATTCCGATTGTTGGTAAGCTTTTTCAAAACTCCGGTGCCTTACTTTTGTTTCAGAATTTGGGTATGGATTCTTTTATCGTTGAAATGCCTAAGGTCTACTATCCTGATTTAATTCGTGAATTCTATGCAAATTTGATTGAAGATAAGTATAGGAACTGTATTACCACTGTGCATGACAAGAAAATTAGGCTTAACCCTCCAATTTTAAGTTCAATCATCAAGTTTGAGAATCCCTCTGATATTGATATTTTTACTGGAAAAGGATATGTGTCATTCCCTGATTTTTCTGTGATGGATCAACTTAAGTTGCTGTTAGGATCTGATGCTACTGTTGAAGAAAACCCTCAGCCCCCTTCCACTACTCAAGTAACTCCTATGGCACATTTTTTGTTTAAAATTTGTAGGGCTAATGTTTGTCCTAGGGGTGGGAATAAATCAACCTTTAGTTGTCAAGATGTTACTCTGGTTTCTATGCTCCTAGCTGGTAGGGCTTTTGATTTATCAAATCTGGTTCTCAAGAATATGATTGTTGTTGTTAATCAGAAAAAGATTGGACTCCCTTATGGTTTAATACTTACCAAGGTGTTTGAATTCTTTAAGACTGAACTATTGAGTGTTAAGGAAGTTTTGGATGCTAAAGTGTTAGTTCAGTCTAATTTACAAATTGACAATGGAGAGTTAGTTAGGATTTTGCCTACCATTGATCCTGAGTCTCCTGCTGTAGCTGAGCCTTCAACCTTTACTCCAACTGCTGAGATGATGCAGCTGCTAAAAGGTATTCAAGATGATAATACCTTGTTGTTTGGACATGTTGCTGCCACCACTTGAACAAATCAACTAGCTCAAGATAGAGGTTAAGGGCTTAAAGGATATTTTGCTGAACTTCATGTCTGCTCATAAACCTTCAGCTTCTCAGTCAAATGCAGATTTAGACACTGGCTTGGATGATCTTGCGGATGCTGCTGAAGATTTGGAACAACAGGAGAAGCAAGATGAGTTCCTTTCACCAAAAGAGGATGCAGCTGTCAATTCTGCTCAGGAAGACTAATCGGCTTTTGATGATATAAGGGGGAGAACTTAGGAGAATTTCTTTTAAGCAATCAGTTTCTGAACTTGACTTAGTTTTTGTTTAAGTTTCTGTTTTTCTTAACACTTGATGCATCTGGTACTTGATTTGGTGTCTATCTGTTTATGTGGTGTGGTAAAACTTGTTTGAGAGTTTTGGTTTAAGACTTGGTTATGCTGATGCTACTAATATTTGAAATCATGTTAAATTGTTTTTGCATTTAGAAGCTTATTATGCTAATTGTGATATCTTTAGTTTTATTTTATATTTTGAGATATACATAGATTTAGGGGGAGTTTTATAAATTCTCCTAGATGTGTGTAATCATCAAAAGGGGGGAGATTGTAAATCCCTTAGTTTTGATGATCAACAAAGCAAGCTATCATACTGTTATTTAAGCTTGTTTGCAGGTAATCTAAGCTTAATGACTTTGTCATTTTAAGCATAATTGTAGCAAGCCGTTATAAGACAATATTGTACTCAGCAAGCTATGATCAACAGTGTCAGAATAACAGCAAGCCAAGATACACAGTCCAGATTCAACAAGGAAGTCGAATTTCATGGAGATATTATAGGATCTTCTTATATATCAGTTGTAAGGACTTCTCTAATATAATATACGTGCATTATATATAGAGCTCCATTATAAAACGTTTTTACTTATTCAAATTGATTTCCTAAATTATAGGAGTTTGTTTTTCTATCAAACTCTATCTTCTATTTTCTGTTAAAACATTTTTTTATACTCTACAAAATAGAAGAGATGTTTTCTGAACGTTGTTCATCTTTGTTTCTCTTCTATCTAACGTACACATGAACGTTGGAAACCATCCCAACGATCTTAAACTGGTATAATTGGATTCTAGTCGTTGTAATTTGTTGAGAATGTTTCAAACTGTTAATGTGTGGTTATATATGTGGTTTCTTGCAGTTTTTACGACTGACGAATTGCAAGCAAGAACACGCAACTCCTGAACTTTATTGATTTCAAAATACTCTCGAGCTCTTAATTATATACACGTGTTTATCTTAGAGAGGCTATAGTTTGAGTTGTAATCACTTTATCATTCAATTTGTATTGTTCAATTTGTATTGATTAGTTGCTGGATAGTTGGCTAAGGGAAACAAGGGTTTAGTGGTACTTGCTAGAGGAGTTTGTACTACGGGGTAGTATAGTACTTAGAGAGCAGGTTCTTAAACAGGGTTTCAGCAAGCCATTATCAGCAGCTGGGATAAAGGGAGATATATTGTTGTATCTTGTAGTTGTAATTTTCATTGATCAATAATATATTCTATTACCAAGTTGG
The DNA here is from genome assembly GCF_009905375.1 of Apium graveolens. Taxonomy (NCBI): domain Eukaryota; kingdom Viridiplantae; phylum Streptophyta; class Magnoliopsida; order Apiales; family Apiaceae; genus Apium; species Apium graveolens. The sequence goes on along the minus strand of NC_133649.1, from coordinate 238,907,150 downwards.
TAAGGGACCAGGACGTAGACCGTAGGGGCATAGGGGTCGAACATGGCTAAAATTCTTGTGTGTTCTATTTACTTTTCTGCACATTATTTTCTGCATTGCATTTAGTCATCTCAACTTACTATCATTGTCAGATCATAGTTCGTTTGGTAAAATCTCAGTAAGCTATAATCGGGTTAAATTTAAAAGTAATCCTAGTTAGCCATAATCACCTATTCACCCCCCCCCTCTAGGTGTAATTTCAAACACTATGTTATATTTGATGTATACAATTTATAAAAGTAAACATTAGTCCATTAAAATTATTTTGTAACGAAAACTTTTTATTAAAAATTTATTTTATTATTACTGATACCCACCTTAAACTAACACCTCCAATTTTAAACAATATAAAATTAATTCTTCAAAAAAAAGATAATAAAACTAAAATATTTCTTTTCTCGACACAGTTTGATGTAAAAAAAAAAATTAAAATTACATAAATTACCTTAATTGTCAAAAGGTAAAAATATACTATAGACAAATGAAAATAATATAGGTATATTCAAAATAGCTGAATTTTGATATACAATTTAGTTCAATATTACTCGGCGTCGCCTTACGGCGATACCTCGCACTTTAAACTTTGAAATATATATATATATAAATACTCTGCATAAGTTATTTTAAAATATGTTAATTGAAAATCACTATGTTATATTTGATGACTTGATGCATACAATTTGCAAAAGTAAACATTAGTGCATTAAAATTATTTTGCAACGAAAACTTTTTATTAAAAAATCATCTTAATATTACTGATAGCCACGACACCTCCAATTTTAAACATTATAAAATTAATTCTTCAAAAATAAAGATAATAAAATTAAAATATTTCTTTTCTCGACACAGTTTGATGTAAAAAAAATTTAAATTTACATAAATTACCTTAATTGTCAAAAGGTAAATATATACTATTGACAAATGAGAATTATATAGTTATATTCAAAATAACTGAATTTTGATATACAATTTTGTTCAATATTACTCGGCGTCGTCTTACGGCGACACCTCACACTTTAAACTTTGAAAAATTAAATATAAATACTTTACATAAGTAATTTTAAAATATGTTAATTGACAACTACTATGTTATATTTGATGTATACAATTTACAAAAGTAAACATTAGTGCAGTAAAATTATTTTGCTGACAGATTTTTTTTATCAAAAATTCATTTTAATGTTACTGATAGCCACTTTACGCGGACACCTCCTATTTTAAGCATTATAAAATTTATTCTTTAAAAAATTATTATAAAATTAAAATATTTCTTTTCTCGACAGAGTTTGCTGTTAAAAAATTTAAAATTACATAAAATTAAACAATGATTTTGAAATGCAGATAAATATAATTCTTCGAAAATATAAACTGTGTATGCATATATTTTGAAATGCATAAAAAATATCACATAAATATTCACCTCCATGAACGGCCACATGATAAATTTTATAATTAGTATGGAATTATGGGACAATTTTAAAAGTAATAAGAAAAAAGCTACTTGTAATTAGTACATAAAATAGGGATCAGATATATGTAAGTCAACCTTATTAGAACGAAGTGAGAATTAGAATTAAATATAAGAATATTATCGATGTAGGATGTACTAATCAATGAAGATAATTTATTAAAAGCATTACATTTAAATTCTCATTTAAATTAGCATTAATTTAGTGGATATGATTTGATAATTTAATAATGTCATACTTTCTTAAAATGTGAAACGGTGACCAACAAAATTATCATTATTTTTGACAATATATCTTTTTAAAATTTTGGAGATTTTCATTTATTCATTCAATATTTGAGATTTTAATATCAAATATGATAGACCTCAAAATCAATATTACATAAGGTTACATAATTTATCCACACTTTTCATAATTTTATATTGCAATTTTATCTTCATAATATTTGTTTGTACATAATTTGAATGAACATAATAATATTATTAGTTAAATACAATAAAAAGTATGCATATAAAATAAATTTATTATTTATATACCATGATACTCAAAAATCTGATTTTTTTTCAAGAAAATGTAAAAATTATTTTTATAAGTAAGAGTTTCTCGGTGTCGCCTCACAGCGACACCTCGCGTTTATGTTATCGAAGATAAATTAAATATCGTCGAAGATTATATTATGTAAAATTAAACTACATATGATGAAAACTAAGGTAAGATTTAAATACATATACAAATATATTGAAACTTTATATTAAAAGTTTAATATGATAATATCTATCTATTATTAGTAATTTAAGATTATATTATAATAGTTTATGAATTAGTTATTGTGATCGAATTTCGTCGAGTATTTAAGTTACACATGATTTTAGTTTTGAAAATTTACAAAGAGGGTGGAGAGATAAGTTGCTAATGTTAATTTTCATAGGTTTTCATTTCCGTCATTTAAAACACATTTCTTCATATTAAAATTGAAATTCCTTTTTCATTTAATAAAATTATATTTAGATGATTAAAAGTTGAAAAAAATAATTAAATCAGTTCAATAACAATACAAAGATAATAACTTATTATTTAACTAATATAGAAAGAGAACTACACTGAAAAATAAAATTAAAATATTTATTAAAAATTAAATAAGTTTGTTTAGTACTAATTAATTAATTATTATTGAAATTAATTAAAAAGGTTTATTAATTTTGCTTTTATTAAAATTTCCTTTTATATATATATCTTATGTGTTCATAATTGCAAGTTAACTAATACACAAAGAGAAGTGCACTCAAATAGAACCAAAACAATTGTGAAATATTATTTTACTGTATAAAAAATCACATATTTTGTTAGAACAATTCAAATATTATTAAAAGTAGATATTTAAAAAAAATTATATCAATAAAAGAGTGGACATAATTTAATCATGATATTATATTTTATTTAAAAAGGTGGGATCAATGAAATTAGAAGATATAAATTATTTAAATATGTTTGAATAAATATTTAAATATTATATAACTTATAAGTCTTATCAATGTTATTTTCCAAAAAAATGAATATGAAGATTTCATTTTGTTGGTCCCTTTTAAAATTTGGAATTATGAACTTCTAACTTTATTACACTTCCAAAATATCAAAAAATGTATAATTTTAATTTTAAATATTTATCGATATCATCTTAAATAATTGAAATATAACTTTTAGACCAAACTTCATTATCCAAATTCCAAACAGGCAATGGTATATGTACTTGGAAATTGTGATCACAATATATGTAAATTCATAGAACTATATATAAATCTCAAAGGAATAAATTCCGCCCAAATAATGGTAAGTTTAAAACCAAAATTTCATTATAATTGATTATCTAGTGTTGTTAGAGTAGGCAGTGTAACAATGCCTTGCAATTATCAACAGCCTTTAGGAAAGTTTATTAGAATTCGTTAGTAAACCTCTTCATGAGTCAAATACATTCACCTGCAAGACACCGAGTTTTATATACACGGAAAACAAACAATCATGCAAGCAATTGAAAAAATTTAGTTTTTTTAGTTAAACAAATATATTAAAATAAAAATATTCAGATGCATAAGTACAACGGTAAGAAGTTACAAACTTCTGATAGTAAAAGCAAATTTACGTAGTTAGACAATCTAAACATGTGATGATATTAATATATATCGGGGAAAAGCTAAGGTATTCTATTAAATAAAAATATAAACTTAAGGAAATTAATCTACTTGAAATCTCAACTTTGTATTGAACATGTAATCAAGATGTTTTCAGTTAGCAGCTTATAAAAATGTTTCTTAAAGAAGAATAACCAAGATAGTCAGAAAGAACTTTCTTTATAAAAATTAAAAAAAAAAGTCGGAGAAATCTGCCAAAATTAAGAAAGACACTATACAGGCTAGGCATCTTGCCTCTTTTCAATTTTGCAAGTTAAAGTTTTTCTAATCATGTTTCTCAACTCGTCATCGGTCATTTCAGTTCGGGCATAATAAAAATTTGACATTGCATGCTTAATTTTTATATAATATACATATTTTTCTGGTATATATGAAAGCACCTTCTTAAGTGAGCTTTCAGGATCACCTATATCAAACATTGTCGTAGTTCGTGGAGGCATAACCTCTGTGCCATCGGAGTAGCTAGTGCACCAGCAGTTTCAGTTGTAATCATACCTAATATTACACTCCATAAGAACCTGCCTCAATAGCACCCGGCTTCAAATTTACAATTTAATCCAGTTCATCAAAGCAGTTATTTAGCCTTCTTCCTAGTAAAAACATTCACCTGCAAGATATAAGGTTTTAGATGCATGACAAACAAACATGTAAGCAACAAAAAAATGTAATGAAAAAAATACAACCAAATGAAACTCTAAAATCGGATTATCTGAACATGCTATTGGATAGAGTGTATAGCATAATTCTAAGTTCATGAGAAATATATACACATCTGCATTTCTCTTTGCCTTTTACAACCTAACTTAAGGTTTGGATCCAACACAACCATTATGTCAAATTTAACTAATATAAAGGATACCATAATATGTAGAAGCATTACTTTAGTAGATGTAAATAGCACATTTCGGCATCATGGAAAAGGTCCAACAACAATGTTGATCGATAAAAAAAATCCTAATTGAATATGAACGGACATTTAGATGTTTAAGTGCCATTGTAAGCATATACAAACTTATGATAGTAAAATCAAATTTGCGTAGTTAGTCAATCTAAACGTGTGATAGTATTTATATATGTTGGAGAAAAGCTAATGCATTCTATGAAATAAAAATATAAACTTAAAGAAGCTAAATCTACTTGAAAACCTCAACTTTGTATTGAACCCACCTAATGCAACCAAGATGTTTTCGATTAGCAGGCTATAAAAATTGTTTCTTTAAGAAGAATAATCAAGATAGTGAGAAAGAACTTTCTCCGAGAAAGAAAAAAGAGTTGGAAAAACTCTACCAAAATTAAGACAGGCATTACACAGGCGAGGAATATTGCATCTATTCAATTCCGCAAGTTAATTTTTTGTTAATCATGTTTCTCACCTTTTTATTCGGTCATTTCATTTCGGCCATAACCAAAAATAAACTGCTGCAACTACTTAAATTTTACTTAATATTTATATTTTGCTTAAAATATAGTAAAACATTTGCTTAAATTAGCTTTCAAGATCACCTATATCAACCATTGTCGCATTAGTCTGTGGCAATCATACTTTCCCTCTAATTGATACCTGAAATATAAAAATATCATTGCTATAACTATATCATTTAATTTATCTAAAATTTGTCCTACCACTGCTTGATATAACAATCAAATACCTTCTAGGAGAAAACAATATTGTAGATGGTGTCGAACGCCAAAACAAAACATCATTTTGATTAATAAACTGGGATACAAACTTTTTTAACGGCTAATTAGCATAAAAACTTTAAATTTGATGAACTTAATAACACCATGTACTTCTTAGTAGACCTCAAGCTACATTTCTCTTTAATGTCAAACACTAATCTACTTAAAAGCATTTTATAAATAATTTATAAAAATATTATAGTTTTTAATATTTTCTTCATTAACAGATAGATTTTCACCAGGATGAGCTACATTGCAAATTTGATTATAACCAAATAAATTATTACAATTGGTATGCATACGGCTAGTCTACATATCCCATGTAATATTATTAAAGTTGAATAATACATGTAGATGCTTTTAATTACATATTCATCATTCTCAGAAGTTAATACATAAAAACATAAAATATGTTGCTTATAAAATAAAATACTTACCTTGATTAGCGATTCTTAACCTCTTAATTAAGATGGGTCAAAATTAAGTTAATTAAGTTATGTAGGCTAATACATGTCTTGGTCATATCTCAAATATCATAAAATCAATGAGTTACCGAGAATATAAATCAAACACCTTGTATACATTCGTCCAAAATTATATGCGTAAACCTCATTTTCTGCATGAATTCAAAAAAACATAGTTAAACACTATTAATTCAAACATTTAAAGTTGTACAAAAAATAAATACAAATTATAACTTAAAGAGAGAAAGAGAGAGAGATACGAGTGATAAGAGAAAACATAATGGTCTACAACTGAAATATTAAAAACCATCTTAATAATTCTTTGGTACCCTTGATATTAAAGTCTTGTGAAATTATTTCTCGTTTCCTCTGTAGAGAATCAACATATAATTGTTAATCAAATAAAACAAATATAATTATATATGGTTGAAAGTTAATCTTAAAGGTGCATCAATTAGTGTCCTTTGTAGCGTTACAAATAAAGTTTTTAGATTCACCTTCTTAACCATGCCTACACTTCCTCCTCTTTGGTGCGTACAATTTGTCTTGTTTATGAGTGCATCATCGGAAAACAATCTGCAATAGCATATGAAAATAATTAAGAAACTATACAGATGACAATCAACTAATAAATATCTAACACCTAGAGAAAATATAAAGATACATGTCCTGGCTACTTTATAAAATCGAAGAAGTGAATTATATGGAAATCCAATACATCACCAACATCGACAAACACTTGAGCTGAATCAAAATTTATGAAACAGTCGGTGTGCATATAGCTAATCTACATATCCCAAGTATGATTATTAAAGTTGAATAATTCATGCAGATGCTCTGAATCACACATTCATCATTCGCAAAAATCAATAGATAAAAACTTACTGGTTATATAATAAAACTTTATTAAAATAATGAATTAAGATTAACTATCATAAAATTAATGAATTACTGAGAATATAAATCAAACACCTTGTATACATTCGTCCTAAATTATATGCATAAACCTTATTTCCTGCATGAATCCAAAAAAATATAGTTAAACACTGTTAATTCAAACATTTAAAGTTGTACATAATATAAATATGAAACTTAAAGAGAGATATAAGAGTGATAAGAGGAAACATAACGGTATACAACTAAAATGTTAAAAACCGTCTTCATACAACCTGCTAAAAAAATCAAACATATAAAAATTAGGAAAAAAGAATGTACATACATATGTGTGTATAATAGTTTGAGAAAAATAATATGTTACTGATTCTTGAAGACGATCAACACAGTAAAAGTCCAAACAAAGAGTAACAACAACCTCATATGTATTAAAACTTTATTAAGATGTTTAGGACTTGCAGACGAATTGAGCATCACCTCATCTGTAAATCTGTAAATATAAACACACAAATATCACATCAAAATATATGTGTAATCTGTATAAACAGATTCATAATCAATTTAACAAAAAATCAATACCCATATGTAATCGATGGATCATACAAAAAATTATAACAAAATACGCTTAAAATCAGAATAGCTGAGATAGATATGTACTCTTGATAGGAAAGTCTTGTGAAATTCTTTCTCTTTTTTCTCTGTAAAGAATCAACATATAACTGTAAATCAAATAAAGCAAATATAATATATATGGTTGAAACCTATTCTTAGAGTGCATCGATTATTCTCCAATGTAGTGTTACAAATAGAGCTTTTAGATTCACCTTCTTAACCATGCCTACACTTCCTCCTATTTGGTGCTTACAATTTGTCTTATTTGTGAGTGAATCATCTGAAAACAATCTGCAATAGCATATAAAAATAACTAAGCAACTATACAGATGAGAATCACCTAATAAATATCTAAAATATGCAGAAAACATAAAATCAAAGAAGCGAATCATGTGAAAATCCAATCCATCACTGATATCGATGAAAACTTGAGCAGAAGCAAAATTTATCGAATAGTTGGTGTGCATACGGCTAGTCTACATATCCCAAAGATTATCAAAATTGGATAATATATGTAGATGCTCTTAATCTCATATTCATAATTCTCAAAACTAAATACATAAAAACATAAAAACGTGCGGGTTATAAAATGAAAATACATAACTTGATTAACGATTCTTAACCACTGTTGCAGAATTAATCAACACAGCATCATCCTCTGCCCAAAACAAAACTAATGTAGATTAAGAAAGAGTAAAAGAAACGACATATCAAATCAATATAAAAAATTATATTAAAATTACAAAAAGAGAAAGAGTAAAAAGTCGAAAGAAAAAAATTAAAAATAGAAGAATGAGAGAGATAAGTGTCTGATGTAATTTGAAATAGTGATTTTTGAAAGTAGATGTGTTTGAATATATAGTTTTATTGTGGCTAAAATTGTGGATCTTGAGTAGCACACATATAATATTAATTGGATAATTTGATTAGATATGAGATAATTAAGGAAATTTGAATTTCAAAAAAATAATTGGATGTGTAAATATTGTAACAGATTGGAGCAGATCATGCATGATTTGATTTGAATTTAATTTTTTCCATAGAGAGCTTTGTTGTGAAATTCAAATTATAAACATATTAATTAAGATGGGTCAATTGAACTTAATTGGGTAGTCCATGGATCTAGCAAAATGTATAGGATTTCGGGTCATAGGTAATTTTTTTTACCCAAATTGTTAAATGGGTAAAATAGGGAGTAGTCATTAGGGATTTTTGCCCGCGCTACGCGTTCTAAATATATTTAATTTTTTAAAAAATATTAAATAATATAGAGAGAAATATTTACGTAACTTTTCAGTTAATGAAAAAAATGTACGCGGATATACTTTTTCACGTATGTTAGAAAAATATATGTCGTGTTGTCATATTTTTTGTTTTAAAACATAATTAACTAATTTTAATTTTTGTTTGTAATAAAATCAGCGCATGTTTCACGTTTTTTCATATGATATAGATTAATTTTAAGATATATTACAATTTTATTAAGGAAATGATTTAAGAATAATTTATTTAATTAATAATAAAATAAAATAATCTCAACATGTGTTTTTTAATTTGTGTTGATTAATTTATAAAATGTGATAATTATTAATTTATACTCATATAAAGATTCAAATTAAAATATAATTTATTCTTATATTATTTTAATGATAAAACGTAAGATTTAATTTAATAATCTTTACAAAGTTTCAATAGCATGTATATTGTAATATTTTATTTAAAAGAATTTAGATTTATATTTTAAGATTAGGTAATTCATACCCAACATATCTTTAACAAAGTGTTGAATTTAGGCACAATACTATTAACGGCAAACAAAACATAGAACGTGATAATTATAAATTTATAAAATAGTGATAATTATTAATTTATAAGCATATAAGGATTAAAATTAAAATATATTTTGTTCTGATATGATTTTAATGATAAAACGTAAAATTTAATTTAATAATCTTTACACAATTTCAATAGTATGTATACTTTAATATTTAATTTAAAAGAATTTAAAATTTTAAAGATTAGGTAATTCATACCCAACATATCGTTCATAAAGTGTTGGATTTAGGTAAAATATCGTTAACTACAAATAAAACATAGAACAAAGAGCTCTGCCGAGGGAGAATCGATGGCTACTACTTCAAATCATGGAAACCAACTCTCTCAATCAGAAGATTATGAACAATTTATGGAGGTTAGTATCCCCATCTATCCATGTTTTAGTTTTTTATCAATTGGTTGTAAAGTTCATGGCTAATAATTTGTTTAATGAGATTTGTATATGTAATTCTCCATTTGTATGTATAAGAGTAACTGATACTGAACTTTACTTAGCCGAGTTTAGTATGTATTGTGTCCGTCAGTAGTTCGCGTGCGAGATAGAGTATCGTCGGGGGTTCGTATTGATGTTGATTGCATGTTTTAGTTCGGAGTCATATAGACAATGATTTGAATTCAAATTGATATAATTAGTTCACCGTTGGATGCCTATACTTCCGTATAGCAGATTGATAAGATTTCCAAAAGTAGATTATTCACGAATTTTTGAAAATTTCTTTATGAACTGTTTTGGATTGAGTTTTAAATTTCAATATTCAGGAACTTAAGAGAAAGCACGACTCATGGAATGTTGACTGGGATATGGGTAAATATGTCAGACAATGTTTTTAATTGCTTGTTGGATGTTTATTTAAAAACTTAGGTATCCATGATTGATAAATGTTAAATGTAGGTAGAGGACGAAAACTGTTAGGCAGTTTTGTTTCTGCAAATGTGGAGAAAGATGAGGATGGAGCATTTGTAAGTTTTTAACTGATTGTATTTGAACGTTATTAAGAAGTTGAATTTATATTGTACCTCACTGCATTATCTATCGAAAATTATAGAGGGTTCCGTCTAGTTTTATTGATAAATTCAGGAGTAAACTTCATTCCCAATTACACCTAAAGTGCAAGACAATTGTTTGGAATACGGAATATGATAAGTATCGAAAAAAATCTGCGGCCTTCAAGAATTTATGAGATTTTATGATTTAAAGATGTATTCTGTTGTTGTTTTTGATTATTATGGATATGGCAACTTTACTATCCAGTGTTTCAACCATATGGCTGTTTCGATTACACATCCATCAGTTGAGCCAATGTTTTTCTTCAATAAAGAGAACTATAACAATTGGATTATGGATGAGTTTATATATTGTCGTAATCATGATGTTATCGAGAGGTACCTTGCTTGTATTCACTACAATGCTGTAAGACTTGATTGTGAACAATCCTTGATGGTGATCAGACAATACTCAAGTATGGAGGACTTGGATAATATGATAACAACTCTCTATCTATAAATTTATTATTTACCTCATATGTATAAACATTTGGTTTACTTATCTTAAATCTAATACTCAATGTGCTCAATTGAACAGGAACTGCCTACTCATTGGAAAATTTGTATAAGCGAAAGAAGGTATCTCACAATTCTTTTGATTTTGCTATGAGGGTGCAACACTTTATTTGAAAGATCAGTCTTTTAATATCTGGAAGATTCAAATATATTTAGTAATAAATTTAAATTTGATAATTAACGAACAGGGGATAGAAATGGAAGAAGATCATTTTATAAGATTTTTTTTAGGCTCCTTTGCAGCTTGGATATATTGTGAGTAACCTATTATTTTTTTACCCATATTCTTGTATGTTTTTAGTAATGATCAATAATTCTTTTATGTTTTAACATTGTAACAGACAATCCCAAGGTTTTTAGGCCAGGAGACTGAAAAACATCTCCTTGGTGTTGAAAATATTATAATCAATGGGATTCTGTGGGATGTGAGATACGATGCTAAATTAAGAATACTTTATGGGCTAAAACAACTGATTAAGTATTTTGGTCTGGTAGAGAATGATATGATATTATTCAGTTTCGGTGGGAATGGTGAGTTTTATGGAAGGATTTTTATGTGTGAAGGAACGGAAATTACACGTTCCACAGCAGAAAGTAATCGGAGGAGAAAGCCTAGTGCCAATTTTTTTCTTTTTGAAGATAATGTTACAGATTCACCTCCTGGAATTGGTATGCCATATGTTTTGTTTCCTTATTTACTTTGCAGAGTCCTTTTACATAAGTAGTGGTCTTGAAATTAACATTGTCTTATATCCGTAATTAGAACAAAATGTTGAAATTATGGATCTGTCAACTGAGATGGAGGTGGAAGGATATGATAACCCTGCACAGGACAATGCTGGAATACAGAATATGCAGTTGATGGAAAACAACAATCCACATGATGCGCAAGTTGGAATGAATCTCCAGTTTTCTAAATTATTGGCTGGAAGTCTCTTGAACTCTAAACGTCATGGAGCGGTAAATAATAATATATAAGAGTATAATATAACTATTTCGAATACCTTGTTGTATTATGTTCAGGAACAGACTTATCAAATTATGCTAACATATTCAACTATTGTGCAGCACATTCCTAGAACTATAAGATTCCGAGATCAAATATGGAAAAGCGGAGACATGGTGAAGTTCAGAACTGGCCAAGGAGTTTGGGACATAAAAATAGTGCTAAACGGGACAGTTGCCAGATTTTCGCGTGGATGGAGCAAATTTGTCAAAGATCGTGACTTAAAGGAGGATGACAATCTGCGCTTCACATTACAGCAAGACAGTGTTGTTCCAACTTTTAACACTGAAGTCAATCCTCCCAATTAGTAATTATCCTCCATATATTTCTTAGAATCTGAACCTGCTACTTAACAGTATCAATGTAGTTTGGAGATTGAATTTTGTTATTGTGATGCTGTTGGAATACTCTTTATATCAATTTGAACGTGTTCCATGTGCTTATGCTTTAAATTATATTGAATTATATTGTAATTTTGTATTTTCATATGTAACTTAAGTTTTATGGCTGGTGATGAAACCTTGAACCAAAATCCTTAATATTAAAATGGGAGTGCCGTTTTATTGTCAATAGCATACTAATATATAGTTATTACATATTTTCAAGTTGATGACTAATATGCACATGGTAAACTCTACCTTTTTCATTTTCATACTTATCTATAAATTTGGTTTGCTCTCATAAACCTCCGTATGTTTGTAATGATTTGCATATTGTAACGTACAAACTTTTTTTTTTGAAAATCATAATCTCTTGAAATTCGATCTCAAGAGATTGCTACATCTTTTTTAAAATTTTCTTTAGTTGGCACATATATTTTTTAGGTAAATCATAGTAGCTATAAAGTTAGAAATATGAATTTAACGTTAAGTACATCACAGACATTGTCAAACTACAACATATGGATATTCTTTTTGCAAATGCATTAAATTTATCTGTGAGAATATATGATTACTACATATAAAGTGAAAATTCATCCCTCTTAATGTTCTATCTAATTTGAAAAATGTATTGGCAGACATGTTCAAGAAGTACAAAAATGTGATTAATGTTAAAACATCCACTCTAATTCATGATGTCATGCTACTAAAGATTAAAACGGATAGTATTTAAATTTAATTTCCACGATAAAATTGATCCAACCATAATAGATAATTGTCAAAAATAGTAGGATGTATATAATAGGATGCATATTCACATGTTAATTATATTCCTAACTCTGAAAAACTTTGATGCATACACTTAGCCGCATTCATAGGCTGATGCACGAGTAAGCAAGATAAACATCTTATTTTGTTTAATGGATATAAGTCATTTAGCTGTCCAACTCTCCAAGCATATCTTCTTTTGTTTATTCCAGATCCTCTCCTGTAAATCAGCCATTTTTCATCCCTGAAGTGTATCCGCACTTAAGTTCTGATATTAGTTCTGACTCCTTAAGTTCTGATAACACTCTGTCTTCAGTAAGTTCTGATTTCCAGTTAAGTTCTGATATTCTGATAATAAGTTCTGAAACTAAACAAATCAGATTAGACATGACATCACAAATCAGAACTTAACTGGAAATCAAAACTTACTGAAGACAGGAAGTTATCAGAACTTAAGGCGTCAGAACTTATATCAGAACTTAAGTGCGGATAGACTTCAGGGATATCAGAACGTTGCACTCATGGGCTGATGCATGATTAATCCAAAACAATGTAATGATCCTGATTCTCTTCCTCTTGCAGTAGAAGTGACGATCTCCAAACATGAGGAAAACAATGAGTATGTGAATATGCACAGTATGCACCAACACATGTAAAATGGTTTTTTGTAAACCTTTTTAAAAGTATCTTCTCAAAATGAGGACCTAATCAGCACATTCCTTAAGGACACATCAAAAATTAAGAGTAACATGACAGTTGAAAACCGGAGAAAAAATTCAAATTGTTAACTACCATTCGATTATTACAGATCATGATAACTGTTAAATTTATCAGAAAATAACTGCCAAAAACTACCAGCAATACTCATATGTATATATACCTTTGGGTGTTTTTAAAATTTAGATGTATATTACAGATTACAAAATGACTTCAAGAAGTGAGAAGAGGAAGAGATGGTCAGGCATAAAGAATGTCGCGGAGCAAGAGTTGCAAAATTTGGCTATAGCGTGCGTAGAATTCAATAATGACATAGAAGAAACAAAGATTTTCTACTCAGAGATGTATGCTACAATGGAAAATAGGCAATCTGAATTGTTTGCTCGTTCTATTGGCCTTGAAGAACAATTCAAGTAATATTCAAATATTTATCTATTTTTATGATTTATATTGCTTTATATTACAAATTTAATGGACTCAGTTTCGATCTTTCACAGCGAAATAGAGAGTACTCTGAAAAATGGATCAAGGAAAAAACGTGGAGAATCATCACAAAGTAGTACTGAAATTCTAGATTCTTATATAGTGGATTCACGCAGATTCCTAGGTGATATGTCCACATCTCTACATGGTCATGAGAACAAATTCAAACAGAACACAGAAGAAATGGTAAGTGCATTTAAAAAGTTTGGTGATGAATGGAAAGAACATCTTAATACTTTGAATGCTCGTGCTGATATGTTCAGTGAAGAAAGTGGAAAACTTCGCATATTATTAGATGATTATGCTCGAAATATATAAATTATGTTGTAGTCGATATGCTGTGATGATGTATTCTACTTCCTCTACTTGGAGGATAGTAATAAACGTTTTTATGCAATAATTACAAATATGATTGATTGTTTATGTTGGATTACTATCATGTTGTGTTTACTGTAGATGTTTAAAAACATATATATATACATTGAACAACAATTAAAAATGCAGTTTATTCTATATACAAATATGTCTTCCTTACATGATAGACATATATCACATTCACATACATTGAAAGAATTTTAAACTTGCACAACCTGGCGATCAATTGGTGGTTCGGGATCATTAACTTCAAAGTCCCGAAATCTTGCTTGCTCTGACCCAATACCTAAATCCATGTTTAGGAAATTCTGTATATCTGCAACAGGCCTATCAAATGTTTGAAGGTCATGAGATTCCTGTCTTCCAAGTGTTTCCAAACGACGTGCAACTGCATTCCTATTAGGATGAACCAAATTAAGTTCATAACGGATGTTCTTATCACTAAGCCTTGAAAGAATAAGTCTAAAAGTCTGTCTGGAATGTGGTGTAATCCCTTATTCTTTGTAATATTTGCATTCTCGGTATGCTTGTATATTGTCGGTTTCAATGATAACCCGTTCGTAAGAATCCTGGAATGCACAGCGCATACCTAATAAAATAGCCCATAGTGCACTATTCAAATTTGTGAGTCCTGGAATTGTGCCATAAGTAAGTCTGAGAAGATGACCTCATGCATCTCTTACAACAACACCAATACCATTTCTATTATCGCCTTCATGAGCATTCTGGATATACTCACTATGGACATTGATCTTCACCCAACCATTAGGAGGAAATTGCCATACACGCTCAACATGTTCCATTCTACCTAAATGTATAAAACAAAAGTTAACTGTTTATGGGTTTAATTTGATTATATGAGATATTATTAAATGATTGTTTGTAGTATATAAAGAAAAGAATTCAATAGATGTGTCTGCTCCAAATAGTTGAAGAGTTTTAGTTATCTAAAAAAAGGATAGAAGAGTTGAGGAGATTTGTCTATTCCAAAAAGTTGTGGGATTTAAAATAACTAAATTTATTGGAAAAGTTTATATCGCAATAGTCATCATAATTATGTGCCCTAAAGATAATTATTACATTGAAGAAATTATAGAAATAATAGTATTTTCTTCACACATGATCTAATCAATTCAACGTTTAATATTCCATTAGAAAAACAATTCTAAAATACATTGTTCATGGGAAACATATGATGAAAGCTACATATGATGAAAGCTAAGGTAAATTCAGATACATATACAGTTACATTGAAACTTTTCTATTAAAAGCTTAATAGAATAATATCTATTATTAGTACTAATAAAAGTTTATCAATTAGCTATTTTTATTAGAAATAAAACAAAACATGTTTTAATAGTTTATGAATTAGTAAATATGATTGAATTTCTTTTTCAGGAATTAAATAACTTTCTTCAATACAAAGTAAATAATTAGTTTAGCACAAACTTTATTTATCAAAATTTCAAACATGCAGTTGTTTATGTGATTGTAAATTGTGATCAGAAAATATGTAAATTCAAACAACTATATACAATTATCAAAGTAATGAATGCAAGCAAAATAATGGCAATGTTCAAAAAAACTTACATTATAACTGATGTCGCGGCTCATAGTTCAGATCTCTGGTTTCAAAATCTATGCAACATGTTACAACAACACAGCATTGCTATTAGTTTACCATGTGCACCATCGGTTTAAGTTCTAACCACGCCTTATACTCGGAAGTAACTTTCTTACCAACACTATACTGCTTCACTATGTCAATTGAGGCAAGTTAATTAGAATTAGTTAGTAAACCTCTTCATGAGTCAAACACATTCACCTGCAAGACACGGAAACGAATTAAAACAGTCATGCGACTGAAAAATATTATTGGGAAAAATTAAAACCAAATGAAACTCTTATATTTGGTTCATCTGAAAATGTGTTAGACAGAGGGTATGGCATAGGTCTAATTTCATTGAAAATGACTACAAATCTGAATTTGTTTCTTCACCTTTTACAACCTAAATTAAGAGAGCTTCTTTATTGAAAGCACCTTCTAAAGTTAGTTTTGAGGATAGCTATCAATTAAGTACCCTTTTAAGACACCTTTCAGGAAGAACCAAATCAACCTTTGTAACCTATAATTTTAAACAATGCAGACATTGATAGCATTGTCATTATTTGACAAATTTGTGAAAGATGTATTAACTCCAAAACCAACTATAAGCTATGAATGCACAACACATCAAGAATCTTGTAAACAAAATAAGGTTATAGAAGATGGCGCATGTAGAATCATGGATTTAAATTCCAGTTACATAAGAACAATTGAAGTTTACACAAATACATTACTTAAATTTAATAATTCATAGCATAAAGTAAAATCTTGAAAAGCATCAGTTGAAGAGTGCATTTGTGACATTTTGAGTTCCAAATATGAGCCATCTTCAAACCCTCTGGCCATAAGTCGCCTTCTTCCTGATAGTTTCCTTGGACAGCTCCAGTGCAAAGTGAATTCCACAAGTATATCTCAAACGGAGGTCCATCTTCCAGGTGGAACGGTTTAACACTCCTTGCATTTGGACATAATTTGTTTGCTGGTAGCAGAACATCATTTCCAGCAATGTTACCGTGCATGTCAGAGAGCAGAGTAATAATCTCTTTCACTCTTCCTCTCATGTCAGTATTGGTGACTATCATATACATTTCAGCAGCAGTACTATCTAATTCAGCTGGTCTAAATAATGCCTTAAAGAAAATGTAAGCAAATCTGGATGGAAAATATTTAGAAGATAGTACTGATAAAACCTCAAGATTAAAATTAACATTATTCCTCTGCAACAGTCTGAGAGATGAGTTAAAAAAGCTTGCCTGATGAACATCGTGTCTAACACAATAAGAAACGAAGCCGTAGAACTGGTCACCTGTAACTTCCATCTAATGCTGATGAAAGTCATATAGCTTATCCCAGTCAAGAGCTTCAAGGACATACTTGATATGTTTCTTTGGTTGTTTACGCTCCCATACCAACAAAAGCTTCACGAACAAACTGAAGCTTTCTGTCTTGAAAATGAGGTGAGAAAAAATAAGTATGATCAACTCTAGTGAAACATTAAAAATAGTTGGATCAGCCATTTGAGAAAGCTTTGCTGGAAAATGTAGTTAACTGTTACTTTTGAGTTTAAGAGAAAGGGAATGCGTATGGACTTAATTAACAATGATGATCTGCAGTTATTTTGGACAAAAGATTGTTATCTTTTCATCTTCCTTTTATGTTCAATAAGATTTATTTATCTCGGGGAATAAAATATAAATATATTGATTTTATGTACTTATTCCCAAAAACATATTTTGCTTATAAAAGATCGTATAAATCATTGAAGAATATAAACTAAAAATAATCATATAATAAATTAATCTAAAGATGGAAGAAAGTAATTACATACAATATTTGTCTTTCAATATTTATTCTACAAATTACTTATTCCCGTAATATTAATATTTATCAATATTTTCGTAACAAAAATAAAATAAAATAATATTAAATCTTGGCATCATCATAATTCAATTTCCAAATTTAAATTTCACAGAACAAATAATCTTAACTTATTTTTCTGAACTGTCAACTAATTACATGACATAGTAATATAAATTTATTTGTAAAAAAAATCATCTTGAAGATACTAATTATTTGTATCTTCTCTGGGAATTACATTTTTTTCAACATATATTTTGATTTAATCTAACTTTATTAAAAATATTTTTTAAATATTTGTGAAAAAAAGATAAAATCAATGTTTATCATGGCAATATCTCCAAAAGCAGTTCTCCTTACACCTATTGCTAAAACTGTATTGGAAGACTCGTTATAGTTTGTAGAGCATTAATTACATCTATCATGCTGTTTTATTGTATCTAGACATATAATCAATAACAAAAAGTGCTACAACCAAGATATAGCTCATTGTCTTTATACTACCCTAGGTAGTTAGAAAACTTTTATCTTTTAAGTTTACTGAATTTTTTTAGATTTCGTTAATGTATGAAATTCAAAATATACATTATATTTAATCATCAATTACTGACATTTAATTTTGATTTTTTAGTTCTCAAGATTTAACCAATTTGGAAAGAGTATCCTACTTCTTATGTCATAATATATTATTTTCTCAAGTTTTGAGAAGACAATGTGAATAAAGTTAGCGCAGTAAAACCGACTTATAGTATAATTTAATTGATAATTTGAAAAGACATAAAGTAAAGTCTATATATAGTTCAATATTTTGCATGAATTTTTTGTAAATAAAAAATACAAAATCATCCTTATATAGATATATGATATATTAATGTAATTTACAGAATGGGCCTTTTAATATAAGGAGAAAGAGAGAAGAAAAACAAAAGCAAACAAAAAAGCCCAAAAATAAAGCTGACTTTGAGATTTTATAAACCCAAAAAATACAACATACCTGTTTTAAAAAAAACCCAGATAACGCAAATTGCCGTTAATTTGGGATTCTCAACTTCCATTAAGCAAGAAGTCTAACTTCCTTTCACAGAGAAGGCAATAGCATTCTCGGTACAATCAACTCGTTGTCTACAATGGAGGTATGAATCAATTTTAATTTTATAGTTATATTGCTTACATACAGTTTATATATATATATACATGGAATGGAGCTATGAATCAGTTGTTGGTATACAGTTATATTGCTTGATTCATAGAGTTTTATGTATATATATCTTAAATTAATCTATTAATGCTGCATAGAATTTAAGAACATGTTTTGTTTCGATTCATGTAATATAATATTTTTGTATCTTATGCATGTAGTGTTCTTGTGAAATTTCTGCTCTATATCTCATCCATCTTGGTTTTAAGTAAATTTCATGATTTATATTTATTGGAATAAATTTATTATGTAATTACAGATGAAGAGAGCATCAGATTCTACAATGAAGAATGTAGCAGATTTAGGTAAAAATTTGACCTTTAGTCAGTATATTGTTTTATTTAGGCACATTAACATAATACTAATTATACAGACAATGAAGATAGTATATGTAGCTTTCTGGCAGCAAATGTGGAAGTTTCTGATTTCGGGCAAATTGTAAGTGTAGATTTTACAGCGTTCATTTATATAGTTTTAATCTCTTTATAATCTTTTGAAATTTTGATTTAATGGTACTTCATCAGAGAGTGCCACCGAATTTTAAAGGTTTTTATGGTAGAATAATTCCAGATCACTTGAAGATATACTGTAAAACACATATATGGCATGCTCGATATGATTCAGAAGTCGGTAAAATATGTGGTCTTGCTCGTTTCATGGAGTACTATGGCATTAAGATATATAACTTTGTTCTCTTTGATTATTATGGGGACGGAGTTTTTAATGTGAAGATATATAAGGAAGCCGCAGTTGAAATAAACTACCAGACAATACATCCAAATGAGTGGAAGAAGAATAAACCTGAATGGAAACATGATGAATTCATTGTCCTATATAGAAACATTGAGTTTCAGAAATCTATTGCTCGGTTAGTTTACGATGCAATTCTGAACAAAAGTGAATCTTACCTTATCTGCATAAATAGCACAGACTTGCAAGAACATGCGCTAGATCAGGTATGATAGATTTTGGAATTATTTTCATATCAGCTAAAATTCATACTTTCATATCAGTTGGTATAAGGTGTATAATTGTCCAATTATTTGTATATATATCAGACACTGAAGCCAGGAACGGAGAATTTCTACAAAAACTTGAAAAATGGGAACTCGGTCAGTCTGAGGTTTACTACTAAGGAATGGAAATGCGAGGTAGAGAGGATTGGAGGACATTGCAAATTTGGGAAAGGATGGGCTGATTTTGTATTAGACACAGGACTTGGAGTTGGAGATTATATTGTCTTGTATAGAATGCTTAATGATATTTATAATGTGAACAACGTGAATGTTTGCATCTAAACATGAAGTTTATGGTAAAGATCTTGATAGAGGTACTGTCATAAGTTAAATTTTTTGATTTCTACATATAAATTATTTATGAATTAAGGAATTGTACATCTATAGAAAATCATCAAATATTTTTTTTGGGGCAGGAAACTTGTTGGCGGAAACATCATTCTTGAAAATTGTGTCTAAAGATACTCTAGCATGTGGAGGATTTGTGAGTAATTTCCGTTGTGATCAAATTGAAGAGCATATATAATTATATGTTTGTGCATCCGTACATGTTTGTGCTTTTATGTGTAATTCGTAAAAATAACATTATTTATTGTTTCTTTCCAAGATTGTACCAAGTTTGGTGCGGTACAAATACAGTCAAAAGCTCCAGACGATAGAGAAAATCCGGGTTGGAGGGCATGAATCTTTCGTTTCATACAACTCTTCAAGTGGATATTTTTACTGCCTTGGATATGTGCTAGTGATATTTTATTTGCGCGAAAGAGATACACTTGTATTTACTATGGATGATAGCAATATCATTTCAACTAGGATTTTTCAGGAAGATGGATTTGAGGTTGATTACTTAAAAAGGCGTATTAGAGGAAAAGAGATGATAGGAAGAGATTGGTTTCTACAGATTAATTTAGATTCTGATGAAGGTTTGATACATATCAATGTGGCAAAATCTGATGAAGGTTAAAGTTATAATTATTGTACTGATGTTTCTATATTACAATTTTATAGATATGAAGGTGGAACATGAATTTGTTGGTGGGGAAAGAGGAGAAAATATGTTAATGGAAGAAGACAATAACATCGATCCATTGCAGGAATTTTGTAATTCATTGCTAGTAAGAAAGGATGGAAATATTACAAAAAAAAATCAGAGATTGAAGAAGAGACATAAGATGGTATGTGATAATATCGATTCAGTTTAATAGAATAGAGTTATTTGTTCTTTTAAAAAATGTATGTAAAAGTATTATGCTCCTGTAATTATTAGGTGGATATTAATCAAACCAAGCTTCCAAGATTTATCATCATTCTTAAATCATATAACTATGCACAAAATGTAGTGGTACGTTTTTCATTTAATGTTGTACACATTTCATATCTTAAATTTGGGTGGAATTTTAAGGTTGCTGTGAATATGGATCAAAATAATTGGTGTTTAAAATTTAATTGATTTATACAGAAACTACCAGAGAAGTTGGCCACAACATTTGCAAGTGTGATACCAAAAAATGTCTGGCTTCGGTTCCCAAGTGGTCGTGAAATTCATGTCAAGTATTCAGTGGAGGAAAACCGTTTTGTTAACCTTGCATGGTTCCTGAAAGAAGTTAGACGGTATTCGGCTACAATTCTGATTTTCACGCATGAGGGCCTCGGATAATTTATGGTATGTGCATTAAATCCTGATGCAATGGAAGTGTATTATAATTCTACAAGAGTTATTTCCCAATTGCATTCAACTTGTAGAGGTAATTGCACATTTTTACAAAGCTTTTACGTATTTGTTTTAGGATACATAAATTTAAATTTCATTATTCATTATGACTGAACTTGGATACCAACAATTAATTTACAGATATAATAACTGGGATTGGTTGCAAATTCATGATATTCGGTATTGGCGGTGCAATAGACTCTGGAGTAATAATAAGCTTTTAATTAAGCAATTTTTACTTTCCTACACTATGATCTGTATCTCTTTCTCTATTAAAAGTAATTTTGTCATTTATCGATACTTATTATGCTTGTGGCAGGCCATACCAGAAAAATTTCATAACTCTTTTGGAAAGTTGATTCCTGTAAAAGTACAATTGATCTTGCATAATGGAAAGATATACAATTGTCAGTACGCTGAATCCACAGGGAAGATTTCTGATATACTGGCGCTAGTAAATGATAAAATGTTCGAGAGGAAGGATTTCATGTTGCTTACCTACAGAGGATCTGGGAAGTTTGAAACTATCATTTTTGATAGTTCAAAAAATGAAAAACTTCTGGCCAGCTGTTCTTCAAGAAATGGTACTACTTTAAATACTACATACCATTTTATTTGTCTGGTGATTAATGAAGCTATGCAGTCAAATGGTAATAATGGAAACGTGGGTGACCACGATAATAATATTAATACCTTTTGCTACTTCTCTATAGATATTAATGAACAGCTTTCAGGTGGATTTGAGGAATTAGAAGAAATTGTTCATATGAATATTACAGTTAACACTGATCATGCTGCAGAAGTTCCTGAAGAAGGAATTCAGCAAGTAGAAGACAACTTGGATATGGATGTTGAAGATGTTACTGATGATGTTGCAGACAATAATATAAGTGATCAGGAAAATGATCAACTCCTGGGAATGGAGTTCACCGCCACAATGACTGCTTTAAATGTGAACAACACATGTCACGGAGCGGTATTGTTACATTACTCGATCAATTTACATAGACTTTTTTTGCAAATACAATATAAATTTTACTCATTTTGTGGTTAATTGATATAACAAAGACATATCATCTTTCAGTATATCCTAGCAGCTGTACAGCCGAATGGTAGGACATGGATAAGTGGCGAAATTGTAACTTTTAGGATGGGGCTTTTAACCTGGAATGTTAAGATAGTGTTTTCTACTGGATTACCTCGATTCTCTGTTGGATGGAACCAATTTGAGACTGATAATGAGCTACAAATAGACGATAACTTGGTTTTTACTTTTCAGCAAGAAGATTTAATATTCGATATAGTTATCGAATAGTTTGTTTAATCTACACTACATTTCATATTGGATCAATGTGATCAATATATTTATGTCTGGTACATGATGTATTAATATTATGGTTTGTTATCCTTGAAATTTGGTTTTGTAGCTATTTAGATTATTGGATGTGATCTGATTTTAAAACACTTTCCAAATTTAATATGATGTATTTATATTATGGATCTTATTGGCTGAACAATGGAAAAGCTCTCTTGTTGCAATGACATTATTCTTAAGGTTGATTGAGGACTTAGTTGCAATCAATATTGTATATTTTTAATATAGATAACTTGTACAATTTCTACGACTACAAAAAAGTAAAAATAGTAATCTTAGTACTGGATTACTTAGATAAAGTGTGACAGTATTTAGAATATGGTAAATATTTCGTGCTTGTATTAAATATCATAATATCTTAGTCCGAACAGAGAAATATTACGTTAAATATTGCATAAGATAACTGCGGCGTAATTCAACCAAAAGATTTAAATAGATAATTTAAAAATCCAAAAATATGAGAAACATACACGTTGAATAACAAATTATAATATTTGTGGTAGAACAATTTGCACGCTTATCGATAAAACTTTATTTAGTTAAATATCATAAACTAATAAATATAATAAAATGCTCCAGCTGCAATATCTCTTTAATGCATCAGTTGTCGACATTCACTAACCTACATGACAAAAGGAAAACAAAGTTAGAGTATGAATAGTAAATTATATAATAATTTAAATGTGAGTTGATTTGATGTGCATACCTCTGTCTCAAAGTGATGACATCCGGATATTCAATATTGATGAAGATACTTGTTGAGGGCAAATTACCTATGCGAATTATACCTTTTTTCAAATAGAAAAAATAGAATACTTTAGGAATGCTTTAAATGGAATTTGAGAGTCAGACTGTTGATTTTTTCAAAAATAATTAGTATATGCAGGAAAGCAAGAATTAAACCTTGGTAAACGTTGATGCGGACAGATGCAAAGGATGACAATTTTCCTTTCTGTTCCTATATCCTGGTATAAAGAATCTATATTCGGTGGGAAATTACCCATAAAATAAACACGGTGTGATGTCCTGAAATCAAAGTAAAGACGTGGTAATCTAAACAGTTATGATTGTACAAATCTGCATTATAAGGGCCAGAATACGGAATATCTTACTCTCCATCACTTAGTCTGAAGTGGATCATATCCCTTGAACCAAATCTGCTCAGGATTGTTCGCTTTGGTTCCAAGTCTTCGACAACACCAATAACATCTGTTTTGACATTTTAAATTACTAACGTTTATAACTTTAGAAATCTTGATTGTCGACGTTTAAAATTCAATACTTGTGGAGTAAACAGGCATCTCATCATAATTCGAATTCAAAAGAGCGTCAGAAATAGCAGGCAGGGGAGTCAATTCAAACTCGTGCCGCGGAATCATTAGAGTATCCACTGGAACTACATCCACAATAGTGATGGGTAGGAACCGTATGCAGTTTGTGTTACGCACAGGCCTGTACAAACCAGTTGCAGGCATGATACCTATGTTCCTTATACGATATAAGGTTCCTGGA
Organism: Apium graveolens; assembly: GCF_009905375.1. NCBI lineage: Eukaryota > Viridiplantae > Streptophyta > Magnoliopsida > Apiales > Apiaceae > Apium > Apium graveolens. The sequence continues at coordinate 238,882,406 of NC_133649.1, read as the reverse complement.
ATCAAAAGTCCGGCAAATTGATTCCAAATAGCAGGTGAAACAACTGCAACCATGTGCTTATTCTGTAATATAAAGAGAGTATATGCATGAATAATGAATATGAAAAATAGAAACGTGGTGAACTCAATTACTTGCAATAGATTAAAAGCAATCACACCTCACAGTCGAGTAAAATAAGATTGTGCCTCGAGACCTCTCCATGTCCATTCAGTGACCTCCACATTCTTCTCACCCTAACTTTCAACGTCCATGCAATTTGAGTGGCATTCAGATCGGACAAATGTTGATGGTCATCCATACCTGGCTGAAAGATGATAAATGTTTATAGGATTAATGTATTATGTATAGTATTTTTTGTTGAAATTGAAGATAAATATGTGTACAAACCTGTATGTTCTTCAACAATTTTAGTGTAGAACAACTATAAAAGTTACTGAATATATAGTACCGTCTAAGTAGAATAGGATCGATTTTGAATATGGGAAAGATACTCAATAACACCAATTTTAAAGGAAGATATTGTCATCTTGATTGTAGGCAGTTAGGATAATTTTTATAGGTTGTGGTATACTCTGCAAATCACAAACAATACGCATATTATATCATAATCCTAAACAAAGCAATGTGTGAATCAGGATTGCCATAATTAAGGTATTGATTTATGTCAAAATTAAGGAGCATATTTTGAGGTTATTCACGGGAAATATCGTGGAAACTTGTATAATGAGATGGAAAGTAGTAACATTTGGTACATTTCAATATTGAGTAATGCGGGGAATTTAAAACATATAGTCTGACACTTTATTTTGAATTTAAGGTTGTTCATCATGAATGTTTCGAGTCAAATTTAAGAACATGTCTTCTCTTGAAAAAATGATCTTTTCGCTATACAATTTGAAATTAAACATTTCTTTCCTTTATAAAATCTTATGTCCATAAAGGACATTGATTGTCAAATTAAATGGTGCACGACAGGGCCTTGATAAATAAGCACTACTTTTTAATAAAAGTAGTGCTTCAACCATGCTTCATTAAACGTAGATGATCAAGGTAATATTTAAATATTGTAAACCAAACTTTTATTTATGTGTGATGACGCTGATCACAGTTATGAAGGATTAAAAATCAAATACATAGATAACAAATATTGAAAACAGGGTAAAAACATTGTTAAGCAATCGAAATTGTAAATAATGTCACGTGGACAATAACTGTAAAAAAATCATTCAGCCATAAGCAAGATGAAAGCTCTGGAAAATACTCAAAGTTGAAGCATTCTATCAACCTTCCTGCAAGCAAAAGTGACATATTCATTAATTAAATTAGGTGGACATAGTTTTAGAGTGATGAATAAGGACAATTCCTAGTCAGCGAAAAGCACTTTGGTATATAAGTAAATAGGATGTCTAACATAGGATGCTAGTTATTGTCAGTACCTTCTTAATTTTTTTGGTAACAGATTTAGCAGAGCCTGGAGTACCATTACCGGAATCACCTTCAGAGTACTATACATGCAAAGACGTTTTAATAAGAAAGTCTGCAAATATTAGTATTCAGCATGGAATACTAAAGAGAACTCAAATGTAACATAATCGCATTATAATCTCACTTCAAAACCCATGTTGATGGAATAATCTTCGGACATAATTGGAGATTCAGAAGGAGTTAAAGTGTTCATCGTTGGTTCATATAAATCATCAGCATAAAAGATGTTGTTATCCTCAACAACGTTTGATTTTGTCAGACCGAGCTCAACTGAAATTAGTCTTCCGACTAATGATTTAATCACTTCTGAAAAGGCTTTGGAGGAATCCTGAACACATTTTTAGAAAATAAGAATGCATATGTGGTATAACATGGTGACGCTGGAGCTGTTTTATTTCAACAGTTATTTACCTTATCGTAATCAGAAACCACCTTTGCAGCACTTGTTCCAAGAACTCTTCTAGAAACTCGATCATTCAAAACAATATTACAGGCAAATGTCTCATCCTCGGCAAGGACCATGATACGGAACCTTGAGAAAATAGTTTGCTATTTTTTAAAGGCTTTAATTAACAGTATCAAGCCTACAAATATTTCCAATAAATTGAAATAGTTAGGTTACCTCTTCGGAGACACGAGAATGTTTCGAGGACATTGGGTACATTTGAATATTGTTCCAATGCGCTCAACCTCATGGAGACATTTGTTACAGCTATAAAACCACTAATTTGTTTCCTCATCGACCTTAATGATAGGTGCAGCAAATTCTTTTTTGGGGTACGATGAAAATGTAATATTTAACAACAAAAGCAACCATATAAAAAATACCATTTCTGAATATTATATAAATGCAATACCTTGAGGTGATCGTATGTCAGATTCTCATTAAGGTCTTTGAGTGACAATTTTTCAAATAATGTGGGAACCAGTTCAATTTGTTTAGCATGGAACAATTTGTCTCTTTTCATTATATATCCTTCCTCAAGCAACCTAAACATATTGAAGAAATTAATATATAGAGCAAAACATCGATAAGTTAATTTTAACTCTATATTTACTTGTTACCTCTGCCTCATATCATTCACAGATTCATCATCTAGATTTATATATAGATGAGTAGATGGTAATGTACCAATCTAAACAGAACCTGTATATGGGAATAAAGTTAATTGTTTAATCAACAAGAATATAACTGTGTAATAGATTTGATTGCATAAGTACTTACTCATAAATGTAGTCAATTTTGTACTTGTTATAATAGCAATGATCGGTTTTTTGGGATTTCCAGCCATCTCGTTGTTGAAAGACACAGCAAGATCACCCCAAACAGTAACTTTTTGGGCATTACTACAAAAAAGGTTTAGATATCATATATGTTAATAATCTATTAGCAATATGTGGTGTATATGCGTAATTACACTACTGATCAAATATATATATATGCATATTACTTTGAATCGCATATTCTAAATTTCACAATGTCCCTATCTCCGTATCGAGTATGAAGCTTGTTCAAACCTTCATACTCCTCCACAACTCCAATAATATTTGTTTAACACAAAATTTATTTACACAATATTAAAGTAGGTTGTCTTATAATTGTAGGAGAATTGTTCCATATGAGTTAATTACGATAATATCGAGTTAAAAGAGTGCGTTACCAGACCTATTGCAAATTCAGGCTGCTGTTGAGGAAGACATTTATTTGCTTCTGCAAACAAATCTCCCAGGTCTAAAAACTCAAACTTTTATGAAGGGATCATACCATCATCATCAGCAGTCCTCACAGTAGTGGAGCCTGTAAATCTGATGCAGAGGGTTGACTGCACAGGCTTCAAGTTTCCAACAGGATCTTTAACTGCAAACTGGTCAAAAACATAGACACCGCCTTCCCCAATTTTCGTGTTGAATCTATTCCAAATGTTATGATAGGCAAAGGCATGAACATGGTTATCCTACATTTAGATAATTTAAATGACATAAATATATAATACTGGAAAAAAGGATTGACAGCAAATAACGCAAAGATGAATAAATTTAAAACATACATCATCGTCAAGGAGAATAAGATTGTAGCCTTTCAATGAGTTCGTCTCTAAAGTCATGTTAGCCCACATCCTGGTAACCCTGACCTTAATTTTCCAGTTAATGCTTGCCTTGTCGAGACTGGATAGACGATCAAATGATTCCATTGAAAAAGATCACTATAAGAAGAGCAAGAAAAAAGTTCATTCAAAAATTTAATAACAACTCAGCAGCTAAGATATTTATACATTCAATATTTTAAGAACTGTATAAATCGCTTAAAGAATTGAAGATCTTACAAAATGGTTGAACTCTTGAGAGAAAAAAAAGATGATGCTTCGCAAATGACAAAACTCCTGTAAAAATGTTGAAAATATATTTAACCAGCAAGGCATTAGGTGTGACGGCCTCAACCCCGGGGTCAGGGGCTGTCGTCACCAAAAATATGATAAATTATAACAAAAACTACTAAATAAACTTTATTATAATACACGACCCCAACCAGGAGCCGAAACAGGTTCAAGTATTATTTAGGTTACATAACACACTAACTTATTCAAAACCAGACACTCTCACTTATTACAGCAACTCATCAGACCTCAGGGTCTGATACAAACTACCTCAGAGGAGCCGGGAAGGCTGACACTCTACGCTGACCTGGTCTTCTAGACATCTGCAATAAATAAATACCAAACAAGCTGCAAGGGTGAGCAATCCATTGCTCAACAGTACCTCAATATGAATAACCAGTAACAGGATGTATAAAACAATATAGGAAGAGATATTAAACTGATATACGAAAAATCTGTAAAACAGGTATAAACTGGATATCAAAACTAGCATGCTTTATAAAATAACATCATCTGTAGTGTGCTGTGTAAAAATACCAGAGTTTAATTTTTAGCATGCTATTTCCTTTCCAAAACCACTGTCCATTGCTGGACCAATAAATCACCGGTCCCGTTACGGGGACTATAAACCATTCAACCTTTATCGGATATATAAAAGAGGATGAATTCTAGGGACAACTGATCAGTCTATCCCACCACAAATTTCGTTCCGGAACTCAGAGTCTAGCTAGGTCTCTATCTTGCTGGACTAAGCGGCCTACCAGTGCGTGCATCCGACTTAGCCTCTTACGCAACCATGCTGGGCCGTTACCTAATAACGGACCTCTTACGCCAACTGGCCATCCAATATCTGATTTATGTTTATCCAGTTTCCAAAACCATTTACACCTATCTCTTTTTTAAACAATTACAGCACACATTCTAAAAATCCTTTTTTAATTTTTAATCACAATCTAGAGATAGGCATTTTCAGAAGTTACTTTTTCCCCAAAACCTCGTTCAGTAAAACATATTTAAATACGGGGAATACGTAACTTAAAACGTTCTGTTCCAGTACGTAATTTAAATCAACAACTATTCATATATACTAAACTATAAAAGATTAGTTCAGGGGTACTTGCCTTGCGAAGCTTTGCACTAACTCTGGCTTAACTCTAGTTGACTTGAGCTACCGGGTCCTTTGACTCGAACCTACGAAATCGAAACATCCTAGGTTAGACAACCGATTAAGCTTGACTTTTCCTCACTAACTAATTACCCAACGCTATAATTTTTCGACTCGTAAGCATATTAATATCAATAACATATACGCAATAATAGTGCACATAACAATCAGGGTTAATTTGTATTAAACGGGGTATATATATATACTCGATTTATAATTTAAGGAAATTTTTAGAAAAAAAATTGGACAGCGACTCCTCTGTTTATAGGTCTACCCGTCGAAACATCAATCGACGTCACATCCCAACAAAATCAATTTGAATCGACTCATAACTAAATTTGTTTAGTCCCGAAAACAATTTATACAACTCATTTTATTTATTAAAATATTTAGGACTCAGAACAGGGTCATCACCGTCCACCGTCGACTCGCCGAGGCTCATCGTCGACGGCGGTAAAATTCACGGGTTTCCGTAATACCGGGCATCCTACGTAAATTTCACCGATTATATAAGAATCATTTTCCACACGTATTAAATTTTATTATCACGAAATATTAATCAACATTTTCTGCACAAAAAAAAAGGAAACCAAGAATTAAAATTATAACATTCCAAAATAACAACTGCACATACAAACAGGCCGACTAGGCCCAACAGGAAGCCAAACAGAAGGTCCAACCCAATATCCACAACCACAGTGACACGCGCAGCACAGAACCAAATGGAGCAGAGACACAACACAGGCGGCATCGCCGCCTCCACCACCACACACAACGCACACACTTAACACACACACACAACACGTATTAACACACACACACATAAACACACACATGCACATACAAATATGACTGTATGTATGTATATGAGAACGAACACAAACGGAACCCACCGGAAATCGAAGGCGGCGGCCGGAAATCCGCAGAACCACGGCGGAAGGAAAAAAAAGAAAACGAGGAAGGGGATGAAAGAGAGAAGAAAGAGAAAAAGAAAAAAAAAGAGTGTTACAGAGAGAGGGAGGAAGAGATTAGAGAGAGATAGTCGGAGAGATTCCGAGAGAGAGAGACAAGAGTCGCGGTCGATAGAGAAGAAAGGGGGGGTGTTTTATTATATTTTTTTTCTTTCTCCTTCCTGTGCTGCCACGAGTCCAACCACATGACACGTACTAATTTTAGTAAACAAGGGATATACACGTGTATCTGCCTCGCTCTTACTTATATTCTGGTTCATTTTCTTGATAAATAACGAACCAGCTGCATATCAGAATACATCGAAAAATTACAAATTTTATACCAAAATTCTCAATATATTCGAAAGTTAATAAAAATATAATTTTCATAATTTTTAAAACACTGTACACACACAACTTATACCCGCATTAAATGAAATAACGAAACAACCCAAGAGTAAAATTAATCTTAAAAATTACCAAAATGATTTTAAAATTCTCAGAATATTGTAAACATAATAAAATATGAGTTTCATAATTTTTGAAGAATCCAGGAATTAAATATGGATTTTACAATTTAAATGAATTCAGAAAATCATTGAAGAATAAATAAATAACAGAATATTGATTTGTAATTTTTGTAAAATCGGTAAAATAATTAGCAAGGTTATAAAATCATTGGAGACAACTCAAATAATTTTCGAAATAAAATTGTCATAAAATCACTTAAAAAAATGAAACAAAAATAAAGCTGTGCACCAGCTAATTATAAAACACACTACGCAATCCAATAATCACATATAAATGATGATAAGTAAACACAGAGACCATGAGTGATATAAACTTCTTTATTAATTATCTACATAATAATTACATATTTAGATATTATAGAAATATACGAGTCGTTATATCCTTCCCCCCTTAAAAAGATTCTGCCCTCAGAATCTTTACTAATTAAATAAGTGAGGATATTTGTCAAGCATATCTGATTCTAGTTCACAGGTAGACTATTCTATCCTAGGGTTTCTCCAAAGTACTTTAACTATAGGAATAGATTTATTTCTAAGTACACGCTCCTTACGGTCTAATATCTGGATTGGCTGCTCCTCATAGGATAAATCCAATTGAAGCTTGATCGGTTCATATTCAATTACTTGATTCGAGGCAGGAATGTACGGCTTCAACATTGACACATGAAATACATTATGGATATGCTGCTATTGCGGGGGTAAAGCTATCTCATATGCCACTTTTCCTATTTGCTTCAAAACTTCAAATGGTCCTATATATCTCGGACTCAGTTTACCCTGCTGACCGAATCGAACCAATCCCTTCCATGGCGAAACTTTTAGTAATACCAATGATCCTGTTTCAAAACATATGTCTTTTCGATGCAAATCTGCATTCTTTTTCTGTCTATTCTGAGCGGCTTCCAATCTTTTCCGAATTAACACCACTGCTTCTTTTGTCTGCTGCACTAATTCAGGTCCTAACACTTTCTTTTCTCCTACCTCATCCCAGTATAGAGGTGATCTACACTTTCGTCCATATAAAGCTTCGAAGGGTGGCATTCCAATGCTGGCATGGTAACTGTTATTATAAGAAAATTCTATTAATGGTAAATGATCATCCCAACTTCCCTTGAAATCCAAAGCACACACCCTTAACATATCTTCGATCGTCTGAATCGTTCTCTCACTTTGGCCATCAGTTTGAGGATGATAAGCGGTGCTCATATTTAATTTAGTTCCTAAACACTCTTGAAATTTTGTCCAAAACCTTGAATTAAATCTTGGATCTCGATCTGATACTATAGACACAGGTACCCCATGCTTGGCAACTATCTCATCTAAATATATTTTAACTAGCTTTTCCAGAGAATACTTTTCATTAATTGGGAGGAAATGCGCTGACTTGGTCAATCTATCAATGATCACTCAAATGGCATCGTGATTCAATCTTGTCCTCGGCAAGCCTACCACAAAATCCATTGCAATTTCTTCCCACTTCCACTGCGGAATTTCCAGAGGCTGCAACAATCCACTGGGCCTTTGGTGCTCTGCTTTTATTCTCTGACACACGTGACACTTGCTAACCCACTCCGCAATCTCTTTCTTCATTCCTGGCCACCAAAAGTGTTTCTTTAAATCTTGGTACATCTTCGTGCTACCAGGATGAATAGAAAACCTAGAATTGTGCGCTTCATGTAATATTTTATTCTTCAGTTCTGCTACATTAGGAATCCAGATGCGAGAGGGAAACTTGTATAGGCCGCGGTTATCCTTTGAGTACATAATTCTTCTCCTGTCAGATCTTCCAATTCTCTGTTCCATAACTCCTTCTTGACATCTTTTAATCTTTTCCATTAACGCTGGCTGGAAAGTAATCTCGTATAGCGATTCCCGATCTTCACCTGATACTCGAATTTCGATTTCCATCTTTTCCAAGTCCCGTGCTAATTCATTCGCGATACGGGCCATGTTTAATTTTTCTTTTCTACTTAGGGCATCAGCTACCACATTGGCCTTACCTGGGTGATAGTTAATTGAACAGTCATAGTCCTTAATCAACTCCAACCATCTTCTTTGTCTCATGTTTAAGTCTTTTTGGGTGAATATATACTTTAAGCTTTTAAGATCGATGTAGATATCACATTTCTCTCCGTACAAGTAATGACGCCATAGCTTCAAAGCAAACACTATAGCCGCCAACTCAAGATCATGAACTGGATATTTCTGCTCGTGGGGCTTTAACTGCCTAGACGCATACGCAATAACCTTATCTTGTTGCATTAGCACACAACCTAATCCTTTAAGAGAAGCATCACTGTAAATTACGAAATTCCCGGTTTCATCTAGTAATGCTAACACTGGTGCTGTCACTAGTCTTTTCTTTAGCTCTTGGAAGCTTTCTTCACATTTCTCCGTCCAAACAAATCTCTCATTCTTCCGGGTCAGCTTGGTCAACGGGGTTGCAATCTTGGCAAAGTCCTTCACAAATCTTCGGTAATAGCCTGCTAATCCAAGAAAACTTCTAATTTCCGTCGGGGTCTTTGGTTGCTCCCATCTGGATACCGCTTCAATCTTCGCAGGGTCTACCTTAATACCATCCTTACCAACTATATGACCTAAAAACTGAACCTCCTCCAACCAAAATTCACACTTTGAGAACTTAGCATATAATTGTTTTTCTCTCAACCTTTGTAATGCAATTCTTAGATGTTCGGCATGGTCGTCTTTGGTCCTTGAGTAGATGAGGATGTCATCAATAAATACAATAACAAACTTATCCAAGTACTCCTTATACACCCGGTTCATTAAATCCATAAAAGCCGCTGGCGCATTAGTCAACCCGAATGACATCACTAGAAACTCATAATGGCCATACCTGGTTCAAAAAGCAGTCTTCGGTATATCTTCAGGCTTGATCTTCAACTGATGATAGCCCGATCTTAAGTCAATCTTGGAAAAATAACATGCTCCCTTCAGTTGATCAAATAAATCATCAATCCTGGGTAGGGGATACTTATTCTTGATGGTTAACTTATTTAATTCTCGGTAGTCAATACACAATCTCATGTTTCCATCCTTCTTTTTCACAAACAATACTGGCGCGCCCCACGGGGATACACTTGGTCTAATTACCCCTTTATCCAAAAGTTCCTGAAGTTGTTTAGCTAGTTCTTTCATTTCTACTGGGGCCATACGTTAAGGTGCCTTTGAAACTGGTTCTGCTCCCGGAATCGAATCAATAGAAAACTCAATCTCCCGATCTGGTGGTAATCCTGGTAATTCGTCTGGAAATACATCTGGAAATTCATTCATTACTGAAATCTTCTCCAATTCGGGTATTCTCTTCTCGGTATCCACAACATGGGCTAAATATGCTTCACAACCTTGTCTCAATAACTTCTTCGCTTCCAAGATAGAAAGAAATTTCGTGTCCTATTTTTGTCCTTGATAAGCTATCCTTTTATTGTCTTCTGAATATAAACAAACTTTCTTTTTCTTACAATCAATATTTGCCTTATGCTGAGACAACCAATCCATTCCTAAAATTACATCAAACTCTCCTAACTGAAAGGGTATTAAATCCACCAAAAAGAGATGCCCGCAAATTTCTATTCGACATCTAGGGCAAAACTGGTTTACTGAAACTTTATCCTGCACATCTGGGGAAGGGGCAGGAATACCCTGGAAAGGCCCGACCGGAATCTGGTCAAGTTGAGCTGCTAACCCTGGGCTCTGCTCTCTGATCAAAGACTGGTTCACCACTCGGTGAACATGGTAAGGGATCGGGGAGGATGCACCTGAAGGAACAGAGGGAGGAATAGGTGGTCTCGAGGTGGAGGAACTAGGACCACATCCTGGAGGGAAATCCCTAACAGCCGACACTGACCTTCGTACCCAGCGAGGATGGATACTAGGTCCGTACACACCTCCTGATACAACTGGAGGAACAGATGGAGGAGGCATGGGAGTCTCCTCAGCTACAACATCCAAGGTCCGCTCAGAATCTGAATCATCTGAGTCTGACGGGTTTCCCCAAGAAGGAGAACTGGAGATCACTATAGGCCACTGTCAATCATAACAATATACAGGAAAGACATAGCAAGGTTAAGGCAAGTCTATTAAAATATTAATAGATGTCAGGGTAACGCCGTCGGAACCCTCGACTAACACTTAAGGTTGCTCCTCGACATGAGTTGCTGACTCACATTATATGACATACTCCCTACACCTTACTAACTCATCTCTTAACCTAAATTAGGGACTTGAACCTGTGGCTCTGATACCAACCGTGACGGCCTCAACCCCGGGGTCAGGGGCTGTCGTCACCAAAAATATGATAAATTATAACAAAAACTACTAAATAAACTTTATTATAATACACGACCCCAACCAGGAGCCGAAACAGGTTCAAGTATTATTTAGGTTACAACACACACACTAACTTATTCAACACCAGACACTTTCACTTATTACAGCAACTCATCAGACCTCAGGGTCTGATACAAACTACCTCAGAGGAGTCGGGACCGAAGGCTGACACTTTACGCTGACCTGGTCTTCTAGACATCTACAATAAATAAATACCAAACAAGCTGCAAGGGTGAGCAATCCATTGCTCAACAGTACCTCTATATGAATAACCAGTAACAGGATGTATAAAATAATATAGGAACATATATTAAACTGATATACGAAAAATCCGTAAAATAGGTATAAATTGGATATCAAAACTAGCATGCTTTGTAAAATAACATCATCTGTAGTGTGCTGTGTAAAAATACCAGAGTTCAATTTTTAGCATGCTATTTCCTTTCCAAAACCACTGTCCATTGCTGGACCAATAAATTACCGGTCCCGTTACAGGGACTATAAACCATTCAACCTTTATCAGATATATAAAAGTGGATGAATTCTAGGGACAGCTGATCAGTCTATCCCACCACAAATTTCGTTCCGGAACTCAGAGACTAGCTAAGTCTCTGTCATGCCGGACTAAGCGGCCTACCAGTGCGTGCATCCGACTTAGCCTCTTACGCAACCATGCTGGGCTGTTACCTAATAACGGACCTCTTACGCCAACTGACCATCCAATATCTGATATATGTTTATCCAGTTTTCAAAACCATTTACACCTATCTCCTTTTTAAACAATTACAGCACATATTCTAAAAATCCTTTTTTAATTTTTAATCACAATCTAGAGATAGGAAATTTTTAGAAAAAAAATTGGACAGCGACTCCTCTGTTTATAGGTCTACCCGTCGAAACATCAATCGACGTCACATCCCAACAAAATCAATTTGAATCGACTCATAACTAAATATGTTTAGTCCCGAAAACAATTTATACAACTCATTTTATTTAGTAAAATATTTAGGACTCAGAACAGGGTCATCACCGTCCACCGTCGACTCGCCGAGGCTCATCATCGACGGCGGTAAAATTCACGGGTTCCCGTAATACCGGGCATCCTACGTAAATTTCACCGATTATATAAGAATCATTTTCCACGCGTATTAAATTTTATTATCACGAAATATTAATCAACATTTTCTGCACAAAAAAAAAGGAAACCGAGAATTAAAATTATAACATTCCAAAATAACAACTACACACACAAACAGGCCGACTAGGCCCAATAGGAAGCCCAACAGAAGGCCCAATATCCACAGCCACAGTGACACACGCCTACGCGCAGCACAGAACCAAACGGAGCAGAGACACAACACAGGCGGCATCGCCTCCTCTACCACCACACACAACGCACACACTTAACACACACACACAACACGTATTTACACACACAGACATAAACATACACATGCACATACAAATATGACTGTATGTATGTATATGAGAACGAACACAAATGAAACCCACCGGATACCGAAGGCGGCGGCCGAAAATCCGCAGAACCACGGCGGAAGAAAAAAAAGAAAATGAGGAAGGGGATGAAAGAGAGAAGAAAGAGGAAAAAAAAGAGAGTGTTGCAGAGAGAGGGAGGAAGAGAGTAAAGAGAGAGAGTCAGAGAGATTCCGAGAGAGAGAGAGACAAGAGTCGCGGTCGATAGAGAAGAAAGGGGGGGTGTTTTATTGTATTATTTTTTTTCTTTCTCCTTCCTGTGCTGCTACGAGTCCAACCACATGACACATACTAATTTTAGTAAACAAAGGATATACACGTGTATCTGCCTCGCTCTTACTTATATTTTGGTTCGTTTTCTTGATAAATAACGAACCAGCTGCATATCAGAATACATCGAAAAATTACAAATTTTATACCAAAATTCTTAAAAGATTCGAAAGTTAATAAAAATATAATTTTCATAATTTTTAAAACACTTTATACACACAACCTATACCCGCATTAAATGAAATAACGAAACAACCCGCAAGTAAAATTAATCTTAAAAATTACCAAAATAATTTTAAAATTCTCAGAATATTGTAAACATAATAAAATATGAGTTTCATAATTTTTGAAGAATCCAGGAATTAAATATGGATTTTATAATTTAAATGAATTCAGAAAATCATTGAAGAATAAATAAATAACAGAATATTGATTTGTAATTTTTGTAAAATCCCTAAAATAATTAGCAAGGTTATAAAATCATAAAAATAATTTTGGAGACAACCCAAATAATTTTGGAAATAAAATTGTCATAAAATCACTTTAAAAAAAATAAAACAAAAATAACGCTGTGCACCAGCTAAATTTAAAACACACTACGCAATCCAACAATCACATATAAACGATGATAAGTAAACACAGAGACCATGAGTGATATAAACTTCTTTATTAATTATCTACATAATAATTACATATTTAGATATTACAGAAATATACGAGTCGTTATATTAGGGATATGCCAACAATTTAGCTCGAAATTGATAGTGCAAATCTATTCCTTTAATTGAGAATTAGAGTAATATCCTGGTTTAATTTGCTGATAATTCCTAAGGTAAGTGTTTGATGTGATTATGACAACTAACCAACCTTATCATTTGGGTTTTTGCCAACAGAAAAAGGTAAAACTGAAATCCAATTCCTAATAAAATATGTACAGTATATAAACAATTAAGAAAATCTTCCTAATCAAACAGATTATACATATTTTTAATAGACAAAGTAATTGGAGATTTATTGTTTATATTATGTTCATAGACGGATGCAGTAAAAAAAAGTGTAACATTTTGGATGTTGAACTCACACCATTGATATATCAAACACAATAAATCCAGAGTTAAGAAGGAAATATAGAAAAATGTTACAGGAAGTTCTTAATATGTCATGTCAATTGTCTACACTTGGAAGATTGTAAAACACTTCCTCAAAAACTACATTATTTGTGATATCTGTGTTAATACCATCACAACTATCTATGAGAATATGGAGGCCTTCAGGTCGTGTCACTCTGGATATAGCAACATAAATGTGTCCGTGCAAGAAAGCTGTTTTAGGAAGGTAAAGCCCAACCATATCAAGTGATTGTCCCTGACTTTTGTTAATCGTCATGGCATAACATATTTGAATCGGAAACTGAACGCGTTTAAATTGAAACGGCCAGTTCGTGTCACTTGGAATCATCTCAATTCTAGGTATTAGATGTTTCGTTCCAACATGAGAGCCACACAAAATCTCACATTCAATACTGTTCTTCCTACAGGAATTCACAATCATTCTTGTACCATTGCATAATCCCATGATCTAGTTTAAGTTTCTCATAAGCATGACGACAACTCCTACCTTCAATTTTAACTCATGCTTAGGAATGCAAGGCATATTGATAGAGTTTAGATACTCAACTGGAAAAGCGGATCTGAAATCATTATCATCATCACCTGCATCATCAATTGAATCCTGACTCAGATAAGTGTAAACCATGCCAGGAATTTTTTCAAGTATCGTTGTATTAATCTCATCCACCACGATATTGGTAGGTGTGAGTATGGCCCTTGATCTGAGGTATTCATGTGAAGAGATATTTTGTATAAAATCTGGGTACGTCACTTTAAAAAGCTTCTGGATTGGATCTCCGGATGTATGAACGATATATTGATCAGGAATCTTTATTAACATTTAATCAGTGTCTGGACTTGGAGAAATATTGGTTTCTTTGCCATCACCGACAGCAAGCTGCCACTTGCTAAAGTTCGCAATGGTTTTGTTCTCCAAATCACTATTTCCTGCATTAAGCCGCATGTTTTGCTTCAATAAAAATACTTCACAGGATTCCCAAAGCTTGGATTTATTGAGGGTAGAGCAGACAACTTCAGCCCTTGACGCTTTTGGAATGACAGGAAGTATCTGCCTAAAATCTCCACAAAAAACAATGGTTATACCACCAAATGGCTTTTTAGCTCTGCTTTTATCAATAGCAGACATAATATCTCTCAAGGATCGATCAACGCATTCAAATACATGGCGATGTTGTTGGAATTTTAAACGCAGCGGGGCGTGGAAAAACACTTTTACACACACAAAATCCAAATAAAAGCATATAAATCGTGAATAAAAATTCGAGGCATCGAATCTAACCTTTTAAAATAATTCGGAGACAACGATCAGAGATCCTTAGCAGTTGCTCCTGAAGTGTGAAGCACTCCACCGGTATCCAACAAGAAAATGACTTTTAGGAGGAGGAGGAGGTGGAGAGAATTTGGTTTTCTAAAACTTTTGGGTTTCTGGGGTTAGAATAAAATAGGGTCTATAATAGTGTATTTATAGGCAAAATTTTCAGCTGAAATTTTCCCATAAATAATATTATTATTATCCCATTTATTATTCTCATTAATAATTAAAACACCTTTTAATTATTAATCCTTTTTCTAAACACTTTAGAAATAATTCTCTCTCTTGATTTAATTTCCAAAAATTAAATCCTTAATTAATAATATTAAAAACTTTTCTTAATTAATTTATAATCAATTAAATCTCATTTAATCAATTATTAAATTTGCCAATTAATTATTTATTTCACAAATAAATAATTATTAGCCATTATTAATTAATTTCTCCACCAAAAAATCATTCTCTTTTTATGGTGTGACCCTGTAGGTTCAATATTAAGCCGGTAGTAGAAATAAATAATAATAAAACTATTTTATCATTATTTATATAAATTCTCTAATTTATTAAATATGATTAATTAATTAATCACATTTATTCTACATCGTAAGTGATGCTTTTCAACATATCGCGACTATCCGGATAATATGAATTCACTGCTTAGAATACTAAGAACCTGTCAGTGAATAGTTACCGTACAATAAACTCCTTCTACCCTACAATATCCCAATTAAATACAAGGCATGGATCTCGTGTCAAGCCTATCTAATTCAATCACTTTGCTTACCATTTACTATGCGTAGTTCTATGCAAATTAGAAACTCCTTTCTAATTTCATTTACTCTGGCCAGAGATTCCTGAACTAGCATAAGTGGATCAGCCTTGAACATTCGCTTCCTTCACTGGAAGGGGTAGATCCTTTATTGATCATACACTATCTTCGTGTACAAATTCCTATACCCAGAAGAGCCCTAATAATTGTCCCTGGAGAATAAGAACTAAACCAAAGCATAGTTCAGTGTACACAAGATGACTATGATGACCTCAAGTCTAAGGATACTTGTACAACTATCACTATGTGAACAACTGCTGACACGTGAGTGAACTTCATCAGTTGTTCAGCTGTGCGAGTCATGTTCAGTGAACTTATTCCATAATAAGCACCTACATACTAGCTATAATGTCACCACACAAATGTCTATGAGAACAGACATCCTTCATAATGAAGCAAGCATAGTATGTACCGATCTTTGCGGATTATTAATTACCAGTTAGTAATCCTATAACCAGGAACTATTTAAGTTTAGAGTTATCATCTTTTTAGGTCTCACTATTATGATCTCATCATAATCCATAAAAAGCTTTACTCTAAATTATGGTATATCTTATTTAAACACTTAAATAGATAGAGCCCGTAATAAAAACAAAACAAGTCTTTATTAATATCAATGAAATCAAAACAGATTACATAAAAGTTATTCCTAAATCCTAATACACGATTGGACTTAGGACATATTCCTTTCAATCTCCCACTTGTACTAAAGCCAATCACTCTGGTATCTAATACCCATCTTGACGATCAAAGTGACTTTCATAAAGTAGCTTTGTGAGTGGGTCTGCTATGTTGTTATGTGTGTCAACTCTATTTCAATACAATACAAGAAATGTTATCACGCTCCCACTAACCCTTTTGTAGACGCATGGTTTATCCACGTTTTTGATAAAATCAAACTCTTTGATTGTCTCATCAAAACGGATGTTCCATCTACGAGAAGCTTGCTTTAAACCACATATGATTCGCAGCAGCTTGCACACTAGGTTTTCATTTCCCTTGGAAAGAAAACCATCTGGCTATTTGCCAGATCTCATAGTAGTAGTAAGCAGCATTCGCAAGCAAAATCCGAACTGATTATAACAGGGCTACAGGTAAAAGGCTTCATCAAAGTCAATCCATTGCCTTTGTTTGAATTCTTTTGCCACAAGCCTGGCCTTATAGGTCTCCACCTGGCCATCTGCTATAATCTATCTTTTGTATACCGTATACATAGATTCCATTCTGGATTTCATGGCACTATGCCATTTCTCTGAGTCAACACTACTCATAGCCTCATTATAGGTCACAGGGTCGTCATCATCAAATGATTGACAACTCATTGTCATTCTCAATGACAAGGCCATATTACCTCTCAGGTTGGCGAGACACTCTCCCTGATCTATTAATGGGCTGTTCCACAAAAGGTTGTTCAGTCAGAACAGGTGTTTCCACTTGATCCGTAGTAGTTTGTGCTTCTTGAACTTCATCAAGTTCAATTTTGCTCCCACTGTTTCCTTCAAGGATAAACTCCTTTTCTAAGAAGGTAGCATGTCTGGAGACAAACACCCGATGATCGGTGTAAAAGTAATACCCTAAAGTCTCTTTAGGATATCCCACAAAACTACATTTTACGGATCGATATTCCAGCTTATCTGGGTCAACATTCTTGACATAAGCTAGACACCCCAAATCTTAACGTGTTTAAGACCCGGTTTCCTTACTTTCCATATCTCATACGGAGTTTGAGGAACAGATTTGGAAGGCACCTTATTCAGTAAATATGCTGAGGTTTCCAATGCATAACCCCATAGGAATACTGGAAGATTTGCATAGCTCATCATGGACCGAACTATGTCTAATAAAGTTCGATTTCTCCTTTCAGATACCAATCTGGAGGAGTCCACTGGGAGACTATACCATTTACTTTGAGATAATCTAGAAACGCTCCATTAAAGTATTCACCATCTTGATCTAATTGAATAATTATAATACTATGTTAGGTTTGTTTCTCCACTTCATACTTATATTCTTCGAACCTTTCAAAGGCCTCAGACTTGTGTTTCATCAAACACATATCCGAATCCAGATCTAACATCTATGAAAGTAATGAAGTATGAAAATCCACCCATGGCTTGCGTAGACATTGGTCCACATACATCTGTGTGTACCATTCCTAGCAAATTTGCAGCCCTCTCTCCATGTCTACTAAATGGAGACTGCAGTGCCATAACGAAGTGAGATTTTCATCATCCCTTTTCTTTTATTAGTTTGTTCAATATGAAGTAAATTATGTCACATATATACAGACCATTATTTAAAGCACCACGTCCATAAAGAATATTATATCTAAGAATAGAACATTCATTATTCTCAATAATAAATGAAAATCCATCCAAGTCTAACTTGGGAATAATATTCCTCACAATCGAGGGAACAAAATAACAATTATTTCAAACAATAGTCTTGCCCGTAGGCATATGTAAATGAAATGATTCTACATCTTCAGCAGCAACTCTTGCTCCATTTCCCATCAGTAGAATCACCTCCTCTTCCTCAAGAGTCCTACTTCTCCTTGGTCCCTGCAACAAATTGCAGATTTGAGAACCACAGGCGGTATCTAATACCCAAGTAGAAATGATATATTCACTTCTATCATGAACATACCTGAATCAGAAGCGGTAGTCTCACTACCCTTCTTCTTCAATTCTGCAAGGTAAACCTTGCAGTTCCTCCTCCAGTGCCCCACCTTGTTACAGTGAAAACAAACAACTTTGCTCTCGGGGTCTTCAGCTTTTGGTGGAACCGGCATTTTTTCACCTACATTCTTCTTCTTGGAAGAGTTCCTCTTCCTTTTCTTAGGATTGGAACCTTCACCAATTAGAAGAACAGAACTCTTCTTAGGGGGAAAATTCAATTCGGCAGTCTTCAACATGTTGTGGAGTTCAGACAGGCTGACATCCAACTTATTCATGTGAAAGTTCACAACAAACTGTGAGAACGAACCCGGAAGTGATTGCAAGACCAAGTCTTGGCTCAGCTCCCCATCCATGGCAAAACCAAGTTGTCCAAGACGTTCAATCAAATTGATCATCTTAAGTACATGGTCATTCACAGATGATCCCTCAGACATCCTAAAATCGAACAGCTCATTCGATATCTCATATCGAGCTGTCCTCCCCGCCACATCATACAACTCTTGTAGATGCATTAGGATAGTGTGAGCATCCATATGCTCATGTTACTTATGTAGCTCAATGTTCATGGAAGGTAGCATGATGCATTGAGCAACATTCGCATCATCTATCCAATTACGATACACAACGTGTTCATCATTATGTGCATCACTAGCAGTTTCAGTAGGCTTAGGTGAGTCAATCACGTATTCCAGCTTCTCAATCCTGAGAAAAATTCTCAAGTTTCGAAGCCAGTCAGCATAATTAGGACTAGTCAATTTGTGAGCATCTAGTATGCTCCTGAGTGATAGTGCAGAAGACATAATATATATTGTAAACCTATAAATGATAAACACATAACAACACTTAGCAAATATTCGATTTCATTTCAAAACACTATATGAATCGGGTCTTTATTCATAAGTGGCTCCCACTAGTTTTCCAAATTTATTCAACCCCCTACGTGAAAAATTAAGCATTCATAATGCTAGTGGGAATAGGGATCCTACATTCCATTACACAACCCCGGCTGTGGCACGAAACGCCATGTAATGTTCAATAGGCAGACAACTCTTGTCAATTACATCTAATGTTATTCCCTAATCAAACTTTAGCCTCTTGAATAATTGAGTCACGGATATGGCACGACAAACTCAATATTCTAAGTCAAGTCTAACCCAACATTCCGTACAATTGAATCAGTCCCCAAAGGCCCACGGCTGTGGCACGTAACGACCTTTAGATTCTTATTCAATGTACACATCTCTATGTAATAGACAAGTATTTCTTATTTCGAAATCAAAGCCCTCGGCTGTGGCACGAAACGACAATGATTCAAAAATAAGAACTACTTTCTACCATGTTGGAAGGCTATGACCGACACAAGCCCGTTGTGTCATTGGCCAATTACTACTTGATATTATTTAATTTTAGAGGGATTATATTACGTTACAATCATAATCATATTATAAAGAGATTCTTCCTTTTAAATTAAATATTTCAAATCAATAATCAATAATCAGACGATTCCCAGATCGGGTGGAGCATTGTCAAGAGGCGTCACTTAATAACCCTTTCTTACAGATAGAAATCTGTTGTTGACAGAATCATCCTTTCTCTCATATCGAAAATTCATATTTAATTACGTGTTTCATAAACAAAAGAATCTCATGATTGTATTCATAATATTATTATTAAGGTTATGAAACAATTTCACTATACTAGGTTGCCTAACAAACGCCTTATGTTTATTTAAGTTCACCTAAATCTATCATCGCATGATAAACTAAGCATATATCACATATATCAACATGAATAAACATCAAGGTAGGCATGTTACATCATCTAGCACATTGGAACAAGCAATATACATCTCTATGTATCACATGAAGCATTTAAAAGCAATTAAAAACAGTCAAAAATAGCTTTAAAACACTTCATGCAAATATAAACAGTTCAAAACTTTTATATAAACTAAAATTGATCACTCCATTAGATCTGTCTCGGAAAAACGAATCCAACGGTATATTGCACGCCCAAAACGGAGTTACGAAACTCCCAGAAAATCAATTTTAAGATCAACAGACGGGCTGTAACGCATTACAGGAACGCGTTACAACCCCTGTAACGCATTCTGGTGATGCGTTACACCCGCCACAAGTGTGTAACGCATTCCCGAAATGCGTTACACCCCTATTATTTTTTATTTTTTAATTTTTTTTCAGCAGCCGTCTTCTTTCCTCGGTTTGCGCGCCTGACACCTCTAATCTACTTTTCTCCGTGCATTACATCACAGACAGCAGTACAGATTATGCAGATAACTTACAGATGTATATACAAATATATATATATATATACTATATATACATATATTTACTTATTTAATTACGAATTTAATTACAAGAACTTCAAAAATTCATAATAAAAAATCTATACATCATAAAATTATGAAAAAAATACCCAGACGATCTACAACACTTGTAGAACCCAGATCCACATTCAAAATTATTATGAGAAACGATTTCTCATCAGACAAAATTAATCCATGATATAACTTGTAAAAATCATAATTAATTCATACAAGCACATAAAATTCTGAAATTTTTACCACAGATCTATATGCATACAACCTATGCTCTGATACCATTGCTGGAATTTTAAACGCAGCGGGGCGTGGAAAAACACTTTTATACACACAAAATCCAAATAAAAGCATATAAATCGTGAATAAAAATTTGAGGCATCGAATCTAACCTTTTAAAATAATTCGGAGACAACGATCAGAGATCCTTAGCAGTTGCTCCTCAAGTGTGAAGCACTCCACCGGTATCCAACAAGAAAACGACTTTTAGGAGGAGGAGGAGGTGGAGAGAATTTGGTTTTCTAAAACTTTTGGGTTTCTGGGGTTAGAATAAAATAGGGTCTATAATAGTGTACTTATAGGCAAAATTTTCAGCTGAAATTTTTCCATAAATAATATTATTATTATCCCATTTATTATTCTCATTAATAATTAAAACACCTTTTAATTATTAATCTTTTTTCTAAACACTTTAGAAATAATTCTCTCTCTTGATTTAATTTCCAAAAATTAAATCCTTAATTAATAATATTAAAAACTTTTCTTAATTAATTTATAATCAATTAAATCTCATTTAATCAATTATTAAATTTGCCAATTAATTATTTATTTCACAAATAAATAATTATTAGCCATTATTAATTAATTCCTCCACCAAAAAATCATTCTCTTTTTATGGTGTGACCCTGTAGGTTCAATATTAAGCCGGTAGTAGAAATAAATAATAATAAAACTATTTTATCATTATTTATATAAATTCTCTAATTTATTAAATATGATTAATTAATTAATCACATTTATTCTACATCGTGAGTGATGCTTTTCAACATATCGCGACTATCCGGATAATATGAATTCACTGCTTAGAATACCAAGAACCTGTCAGTGAATAGTTACCGTACAATAAACTCCTTCTACCCTACAATGTCCCGATTAAATACAAGGCATGGATCTCGTGTCAAGCCTATCTAATTCAATCACTTTGCTTACCATTTACTATGCGTAGTTCTATGCAAATAAGAAACTCCTTTCTAATTTCATTTACTCTGGCCAGAGATTCCTGAACTAGCATAAGTGTATCAGCCTTGAACATTCGCTTCCTTCACTGGAAGGGGTAGATCCTTTATTGATCATACACTATCTTCGTGTACAAATTCCTATACCCAGAAGAGCCCTAATAATTGTCCCTGGAGACTAAGAACTAAACCAAAGCATAGTTCAGTGTACACAAGATGACTATGATGACCTCAAGTCTAAGGATACTTGTACAACTATCACTATGTGAACAACTGCTGACACGTGAGTGAACTCCATCAGTTGTTCAGCTGTGCGAGTCATGTTCAGTGAACTTATTCCATAATAAGCACCTACATACTAGCTATAGTGTCACCACACAAATGTCTATGAGAACAGACATCCTTCATAATGAAGCAAGCATAGTATGTACCGATCTTTGCGGATTATTAATTACTAGTTAGTAATCCTATGACCAGGAACTATTTAAGTTTAGAGTTATCATCTTTTTAGGTCTCACTATTATGATCTCATCATAATCCATAAAAAGCTTTACTCTAAACTATGGTATATCTTATTTAAACACTTAAATAGATAGAGCCCGTAATAAAAACAAAACAAGTCTTTATTAATATCAATGAAATCAAAACAGATTACATAAAAGTTATTCCTAAATCCTAATACACGATTGGACTTAGGACATATTCCTTTCAGATGTTACATAGGAGCCTCGTCCCAAATTATTAAATCAGTTCGCTGAAGTAGCTTAGAAATATCAGTCCCGTGTCTTAAACCGGTAGAACAATTTTCATCAAGCTTGAGTGGAATGTGAAAGCGGGAGTGTGCGGTTCTTCCACCAGGAAGCAACACAACAGTTATACCACATGAGGCAACATGAAGCACAATGTTATGCTCTGATCGTAATCGACAACACAGTGTCTGCCACAAGAAAGTCTTTCCACATCCTCCACTTCCGTAAAAAAAGAAAACACCACCTTTTTTCTGGTTGATATTGTCAAGAATGGAATCATAGACTATCTTCTGTTCATCATTGAGAAGACTATGATTTCTTGTGTGGATTCTCTTCATTTCTTCTATATCATAGGATGTTTCCTTAAGAATTAGTCTATTCTCAGAGTTAAAAAAAAAAGCATCTCCGGGATATGGCATATCTGGGAAGTTTCTAAGGCTTTTACCAATATCATTCAACAATTTCTCTATCTCTGCAATAAAATTAATAAAACTTGATAACATTAATCCAAACATGGAACATGTAATATGTACAAAGCATTATTAATAGCTCATACCTGCAAGAGCGTAATTCTGGATCTCAATATCTGATAGACAAAGGTTTGGATTCTCAGTGAGATGTCGCCTCACAAGAAGAATATCATCTGACATGCATCCCCAATGAGCTTCCCAAATGCTACGCGGATGAGAGACTGGACTATATACTAAAATGTTGACAAACATGGCACGTAATTGTGGAGGCATGGATGTATGCGCATTTTCACCTATAGCTTCGTGCCATTGCTGGTCGTTCTAGAGGATACCTAGTGCGACACAGGCTTCGTGAAAGGAGTTATAAACATGGCCGTTGACTGTCTTCAAATCATCAAAACATACAGCACCTTTAATCTTGAGCAGGAGCATGTTGAGATATAATAGTTCACCGCTAGATGAATGTACTTCAGCAAGCCTACCGATGACATCATCTCTTTTCCTCTGTTTCCAGATACCAGGTTGTGGATGCCATGTAAACTTGCTTGGAAATTCTGAATAGGTTAAATTTGGGGCCTCTGCATATGTTCTATTTGCATCAAACCATGCTTCTAATTTGCTTTTCTTTGTTCCAGCATTGTCGAAAACTTCCTGCAGATTTTCTGAGCCTTTAAACGACACATGTTTGTCATTCGGTAGATGTACCGGCAATCGTTCAACGGAAGGCCATCGGGAATGGATGTCAAAACCAAATGTTAGGTCACACACACACTGTAGAGGGGGTGAATACAGTGTATAATATAATCAAATCAAACTTTAATATATTAAGTAACAGAAAACAAACTTTATTGAAATAATAAACTCTGTTACAGTATGGAACTGTTACCTCTCAGTGATGAACAAATATCACGAGAGCTGCTAGGGTTACAATGAATAAACTTCTCGAATATATGATAACACTTATAGTGTAAACCCTATGTCTGTGTTTATATACTACACAATTACAAGATAATTGCTAATTGATATGGAATATAATTCTGCTTCCTAAAATATATCAATCAGATATCTTTTCTTCCAAGTATTTCATTCTTCACGGAATCCCTTCTTCATGCATATCTCTTCTTATGTTTATCTCGATCTTCTTTCCTTTAATCAGCTACTGTCCTTCTCTAATCATCCTTCAGCACTTAAGTTCTGATATCTAACTTCTGATAATTATCTCCGATAATATAAGTACTGATATCCTTAAGTCTTGACTTCCGGTATAAGTACTGATCAACAGTTAAGTACTGATTTGTCCTGTTAAGTAAGATCTGAAATCTAAACATAAATTATATTAGCCATGACATTATCAAATATATCTAACAATCTCCCCCAACTTGTAAATTAGCATAATATACAAGTTTAACAGATATTTGATGATGTCAAAAACATTAAGTACAAATACATGAGAATTAGACTAGATAACTACAATTTACAGTCCTTAAAGCTTTACCAATATTCAACTTCTGATAACAACTTCAGTCTGTACAAATATCAGAATTTAAGCAGTTGTAGATCTTCGACTTGGCTTCATCATCTGATCTCTCTGATGTCAGGAGTTGTTCTGAGATAGTTCTTCAACAAACATTTCTCAGCATATCTGAGTTCATCAATCATTCTCCTTTTGGCATCTTTAAGCTCTGCAGTATCTTCACCAGTTTGAAAGATTGCAGCTCTGAGATCATTGATCTTTGCTTTTCTCAACTCCTGATCTAGTCTTATGACATAAGCTTTCTCAGACTCCAGATTGAATTTAAGTCCCTTAATACCAAGATATGTTCTGATCTGTGCAGTATTAGGCTTCATATCAACAATATCACCATTGTGATCTCTGTACTTTGGAACATATGTTGAAAGGCATATGTCATAGCCTACTCGTTTATTCGAGTATTTAACTCAACTCAAATAAGAATGTAATAAGTCAATAGTGGATCAATCATCAGAGAGATCTCACAATGTAACATCTGTCAAAGAATAAAGAAACATTGTTCATCTGCAGACTTGAAGATTCACTGGAAGAAGTTCAAGAATTTGATCATGCCTCAGTGATATAAATCAAGATCGTGGATTTAATCAAGTGACAGAGATCTCGTCAAGGTATCATTTATTACAAGGATTCAATCAGAATATCAAAGTCAAGACATGAAGAAACGTCACGGAAGTTAGTCACTCATGAACCAGACAGTACATCGAGTGTCAGCATTGAAGTGGCGGAATTGATTCATAAGTCTCAGTGACTTTCAGAAGATTGTCAGAAGAATGGATGCTGCTCAGCGTTAGTATTAATTCTCTATTAATTAATTAAGTCATATAATTTAATTAAGAAAATAAATTATATCTGCAAAGATTAATTTATTGATTAATTGAATTAAATTGATTAATTAATTTAGAATTAATATTAAGGATTTATAAGATTTTAATTGGTTTAAAATCTGCTTAAATTCAGCAAGACAATTCATTTGAACTAGTATGACAATCGGTATGACAATTGATAGTCATACTGAAAGTCATGCCAATACATTTAATTGTCTTATTAGAATTTCTGTTTAGATTAAAATCTGTTATTAATTCAGCAAGACAATTTATTTGAACTAATATGACAATCGGTATGACAATCAATAGTCATACCGAAAGTCTTGCTAGCTCATTTTAATTGTCTTGCTATTTGTAAATTTTGTCATACCGAAAGTCTTGCTGGCCAAAGAAGATTGTCATGCCAGTACATTTTTACATTCGGCTGTTTGATAAAAAGGAGCAGAAGTCTGTTATTTCAATTCAATCAAACAGAACACAAACTCAAGAACAAAAGAAAAAGGAGCAGAAAAATATTTCATCTCATCTGCAACTTCAAGATCAATTTCTAGATTGTAAAGTTAAATCCAATCAACTAGAAATACTTATCTTGTTCTTGTGTATCAATCTAGCGGATTAAAATCCCTAGAACTTAATCTCAAATCGCATTTAGCATTTGATCTTTTAATTACAAAAATAGAAAAAGTTCATGTCGAATTTATTCTAGATTTGTAATAATTGATTTGAGATTAATCCCTTGTAACCGATACCGTAGTTGTAACACCTTTCAAGTTTAATAAAAGTTTTATTTAACTTGAATTTTGTTTCACAATTTTATTCCGCATTTTATTCGATTAAACGGTATTGTTTGCATTCAACCCCCCCTTCTACAAACAAATTAGGACCTAACATATGTGCTGTCAGACTTAACAGAATAAAGCCTTTTCTGTCTCTGAATCTGTTCTTTTAAGTAGTTTGCAGCAGTTTCTGTTATTCTGTCATTCACTTGAAGTAAGAAAAGTACATGCTCCAATTCTTCAAAATACTTCAATGGAATGGCATTTTGTCTTATATGATAAACCCTACCATCTGTCATGAAATATAACAAGATGTATTCTTTCAAGTAGGTATGGTAAACCATCTATACAGATTCCAGTTGATTCAATCTCTCAGGAGTTGCTCCAATACCTGGTTCACTCAAGGAAGCTGGATCATTGGTAGTGTTGTGTACTCTTCTTTCATCAGCACTTCCCAATCCAGTTTTATCTCTTGCTTCCTTTCCAGTAACTACTCTTGCTTCAAAACCACTTGCAGTAGTCTTCAAAGGTTGAGTCTGTTTTGCTTTAGTGAATCCTGGTAGGAGTGTCTTTGATCTATCTTCTGATATCAAGTTAACTTGAGCTATGTCAGAGGTTACTTGCTTCTTCTGAATATCAGAACTTACAATTTCTTGACTCTGAACAACTTGAGCCATGTCAGAGGTTGTTTTAAGAACTTTTCTTGAAGTTAGAGCAAGATCATCCTTTTCATCAGTAATTTCTTCATCCTCAGGAGGTACATAAACCTTGATAGGTTCACCAACCTTTTCTTTACCCTTGGATCTTGGATCTATCTATGGTTGTGATCTAGCCAATGTTGCTTCAGTATGTGTCCTTTCTTTGATCACAATGCCTTTGAGTTTTGGAAGTGACTTTTTACCAGAAGCTTCAGATTTAGATGTGACTTTCTCTGATTTAAGTCTGGCTTCTTCTTTCTTTAAACTTTCCAAGTCCATTCCTGGATTTTCCTGAAGAAATAACTGTCTTGACATTTCCTCATCAAGATCTAAAAGTTCATCAGAACTTAGCCTTTTACCAGTAGCAGAACTTATTCTCTTCCTAGTATCAGAACTTGTCCTGTGACTAGCTTTTCTTGATGTGAATCCTCTACCTTGACTATGACCTCTACCCATTCCAGAGCTTCCTTGATCATCTTTTTCATTATCCTTTCCTGTCAGTGTCTTGTCATTCTTGCATTTGGACTTAATCACTTTCTCCCCCTTTTTGGCATCAGCAGGTAGTAGAAGAGAGATAAGCAATTCCACTGAGGATTGGATTTCAGTTAGTTGTGATTGCTGAGAAGCTTGATTTTTCAGAATTTCATCAATCTGAGCTTGTTGATGATCTTGAGTCTTCTCAATATAAGCAATCCTGTCAATGGTAGGTTGGAAGAACTTTTTCTTATCAATTTTCCAAACTTGTTCCTGTTTGATAAAGTTCTCCTGAATCTTGTGTAACTCTGCATGAGTAGTTGAATGAAGACCTTGTAGATGTTTAGTACTCAATGCAGTGACTCTAAGCTGGGTTTTAAAATCATCAAAATTTAACATTTCATCAGCTTTAGTCAAGTGCTCAGCAAGATGCTTTTCAGTTGGAACACATGAAACTGAGTTCCATTCCTTAGTCCACTCCTGACCTGCAGGAGTTTCACTCCAAGGTACTGGTGCTTCCCCGGTAACAAACTTCTTAACCAGACTTAGGAAGAGTCTGTTGAGGAGTATGTCCTGAAGGACCTGCTTCATCAGCATCTACAGTTGGAGCAGCATCACCAGTATCTCCAGCATTTGCAGCATCAGAACTTAAAGAATTAGTATCTTCTGATAAGACAACAGTGTGAGTAGCAATGGAGGCTTCAGCATCCTCTAATTGCTGATCTTGTTCTAAGTTCTGATCAACAGCCATATCCTGATGCTCACCTAAATTCTGATCATCAGTATCTTGATACAGAGAAGGTGTTGTTGATAACTCTGGAGTTTGAACAGCATCAGTAACAGGTGTTGTGGAAGGAATATTTGCTGTTGGAGCTTCTAAGAGAAGTACTGCAGGCACAACCAAGTTTTGAACATCAATATCAGCACTTGTGCCTGGATCAACAGAAGGCACAGAAGGTGTGTTAGCCTTTTCAGAAACAGCTTCCTGAGATGGAGTTGATGGAGAAGAAGTGACTGGAGCAAATTCCTTGTCTTGTGAGATCAGAGATTCCTGATCCCCTTCCTTAGCTGCTTCCTCTTCATCATCTGAAACTGGCCTTTTTGCCCTCTGTTTCTTGTATCTCTTTGTTAATTTGGATTCCTTGGGAGTTTCAGGAACTGTCATTCTTCCAAGCCGTTTGAGAAGCCTAGATCCCCCAATTCCAGAATCCTTTTGAGAAGTCACTTTCTCAGCTTCACCTTCAACAGGTTCTGAAGAAGGAACCTGTTCCTCAGTATCAGATTCATCTCTCAGTACAGTCCTCCTCCTCGTTTGAGGTGTTTGAGGAATAATTTTTGTCCTCTTTGGCTTAGAGGATGAGGGTTGAACAGTCTGTGGAGTAGAGAGATAGGATTTGAGATAAGTCATGAGGGTAGGTTGAGTAGTATGAGTGGTAGGTGCTGAGGATGATGGTTTTTGGGTGTTTGTGGTTGATTGGACATCAGAGTAAACAGATCTATAAGTATCAGGATCAGCATTTACTAGGATCTGTTTTACAGATTGAGGAATCTGTAATGGTCTAACCACTGTTTTCTTAGTATCAGCATTTACTAGATCATTAAAGTATCATTTTGCAACTCTAAAAGGTGGTGTTGAGGAACTGACTAATTGAGGTTCATCAGTACAAAAAGTATATATAAGTTGACAGAATCTAGCAAAATAGACAACATTTCTATCATCTGTCATCCTATCCCCAATAAAACCAATTATTCCAGTTGCAAAATCAAAATGAGTTTGATGGATAATAGCATACCCTATGTGCTGACTTAGAATTGGGATAGCATCGAAATTCGAACATTTGTTCCCAAAAGCTTTGGTGAAGCAGTCAAAGAAGAAACTCCATTCTCTTCTGATATTAGCCCTTTTTAACTGCCCAAGCTTTGCCAAACTCTTTTCATATCCCAAATCAACCATTAACTCCTGAAGTGCTGATTCCTCTAGAGTTGAAAAAGTACAATTTTCTGGGAGATGTAGAGCTTTGCGTATTGTGCCAGGAGTGACTGCATAAGATGAATCACCCACTTCAAAAACAATACTGGGAGTGCCATGTTTACCACCATCATCAAAGTGCCCAGTCCGCCAAAACGTCAGAACTTGTTGACTCGAAAAGACTTCAGGCTGAGTTAATGCATACCCAATCTCACTGTGTGCAAGAAGATCTTGCACAAAATGCAATTCAGATGGAGCTTCAGCATGATCAAGAATTGCAGCATAGTTGTTTGGAACAAACTTAGCTCCATCAATGATTAAATCCTTAGGTGCCATGTGAAAAATTAAGATTTAAAAGTGCCTGTTAGGTGTTTGATAAAATGTCTGTATGAAAAACCAACGTGAGAGAAAGAGAGAGTAAAAGCAAGTAGAGAGAAAAAGTATGAAGGAAATAAAAGATTAAAGAAATCCTTTCTCTGTCGTACTTATACTCAAAAAAAAATGTTACCGTTGGACACCTGTCAAACAGGCAGTAATAACGGATAGTTACTGGGCTCGAGAAAACAGGAATCATTACTTGCCCAGTTGCCTGTTTTCAAGGAAAAAACCGTTTCACTTACCCAGATATTCCATTAATCAAGGTGAAACAATTTTAATTCAAAAGTGAAACCGTTCCCACTGATTTAATTAATTTTCACTGCATCATTAATATTCAGAAAAGAAATCAAGTGAAAATGACCAAGATAAATTAGATGAGTAAGTACTGATAAAGGAAAGTCAAAACTTAAATTAAAACAGAATTTATATGGTCATCAGAATATCAATCAGGATTTGTCAATGCATTACAAAATATCTTAGATAAAAAACTTGAAATAAAGACAGATTTCATTAATATATCAAGAGAATACATTCATGAAATGGAAATTACATCAGTACTTATACAAGATTTCCCTAAGCTACTAAACCTAACATCAACAGCTTTAGTCCTAGCTAAGAAGCCTGACAAAGCTGATGATGAAGAAAAACAGGAAGAAGACAAGATTAAATCATTTCTTCTTCTTCCTACTCTCGACAAACAGAATGGCGAGTCTGATGATTCACTCTTGCTGGCGGAGAGCTGCCAGTCTTTCCTCCTCCAATCGCTCCAGATGGCGATGGTAATCCATATAGAAGAACAGGAGGTGGGTCAGTACCTCCTGTAGGACAGAGTCCCATATCTCCTCAGGAATGGCTGTGACATGCCATTCCTGCTACCAGTCGGCACAGCTTAGCTCCATATTGAAGTTTTGGTAGTTCAAAAACATGTTGTATCGGACCATTGTATTTTTGAAAGAAAAAGTATGAAGATAAGTGTGTGAGAAAGAATCTGATGGGAAGGCTGATGTGAAGTGGCTGCTTATATAGGCAAGAGAATGCCAGGAGACGTAAGAGTTTTTAATGCTGACAGGTAGAATTAATTCTACCTCGTCTCCCTAGACTTTGAAAAAGAATAACATTCATTGGAAAGAGGAAACATGGTTTAAAGCGCACAAAAAACAAGTAACAGTGGACTGTTCAAGTACGAATACCATTAACCCTAATCAAAGTGACTATTAATCTTCCACTTCAACATATTTAAGTATTAACTGAGACTGTTATCAAATTTTATTCACAGATAAGTCAAGTGAAACATTAGTCTGTAATATCAGAACTTAGACTTATATCAGAACTTAACAGTCATCAGTACATAATTTCTTAACTCGAAAATGCCTATCTTAGTAAGTCCTCATACAAGTTCTGAGTTATACTCTTCAGAACTTAATCATCAGAATATGCAACCAGAGCTTGTCCTCAGAGTTAGTGCAAAGTGACACAATGACTGTTTATCTAAAATAACATAGACCTCCACAGTAATTTTCATCATTCAGATGGAGTGATTAGTGTGTGCATTAAGCTAAATAACAGACAATGAGTAAAGTCTGATTCACTTCAGTACATCTTAGAAATAAGGCATAACTAAAATTTTTCTAAAGAGCTGTCATTGTCCTGAAACCTACTGATGAATGAGTTCATGCTTGAGTCCACCTCAACTGTTTTGTGCTAATTTTATGCATCTTTTGAAATTCTATTTTACAGTGGCTTCTCAGTGTAAGTGAGTCACGACTGCTTATCAGAATTTATGCTATTATCAGAGTATTTCTCCAGTAATCATAGAGTGTGAAGAGTCACCAAGAAAATATTTTGCTTTTCTAATGCATATTTACTTAATACCAGCAATGCACTTGGGTCGTCCCTTCCACATTTTTACTCTAGATCTCAAAGGAGTACCTGATTTTATTCTTTGATCTTTTTGCTTTTTCTTTTGATAAGTGAGGTTTATCAGCACTTAGTACATTCAGCAGTTTTACTAGTATCAGAACTTAACAGATGAGTAGCATTATTCTAATTTGTGACTTAGTAATAAGATAAACAAAGTAAACTCAACTAAGCTCAATTCTCAGAATTTGCTAGTGTCATAAGATTTCCACTGAAATAATTACTTCTTACATGGAATCATTTGTTTATTGAAGACTACTAGGTCAGTATCTAGCACAGTTATCCTCATAGGATTGAATAGTTACTTGAACAGACATATCACTTATCAGAGTTTAGAAACATATATCAGACAACAATCAGTACTTAAACGCGTATTTCAATTAATCACAGAATAAACAAAGAGATTACATTTTGTAAATACTGATCATAAAGTCTGATGCATCAGAACAAAACTAGACAGATTTAGAAAAAGAACCTGAAACCATTCCAAGTTCATTTACCAATCTTGTAAAAGTGGCTTCACATAGTGGTTTTGTGAAGATATCTGCTAGTTGTTGATCTGTTGGAACAAAGTGCAATTCCACTGTACCTTCATCCACATGTTCCCTTATGAAGTGGTACCTGATGCTGATGTGCTTTGTCATAGAGTGTTGAACTGGATTACCTGTCATAGCAATAACACTTTGATTATCACAGTAAATAGGGATTTTGAAATATGTTAACCCATAATCCAGTAACTGATTCTTCATCCAAAGAATCTGTGCACAACAGCTTCCTGCAGCAATATACTCTGCTTCTCCAGTTGATGTGGAAATTGACTTTTGTTTCTTGCTGAACCAAGAAACCAATCTGCCTCCAAGAAATTGGCAGCTTCCACTTGTGCTTTTCCTGTCAATTTTGCAACCTGCAAAATCTGCATCTGAGTAACCTATTAGTTTAAAATCTGATTCTCTAGGATACCATAATCCCAGAGCAGTTGTTCCTTTAAGATACTTAAAGATTCTTTTCACAGCTGTTAAGTGAGGTTCTCTTGGATCTGCTTGAAATCTTGCACAAAGACAGGTAGCATACATGGTATCAGGTCTACTAGCAGTTAGATAGAGTAGAGAGCCAATCATACCTCTGTAGTCAGTAATATCTACTGATTTACCGGTATCCTTATCCAGTTTTGTTGCAGTGGCCATGGGAGTGGATGCACTTGAACAATCTTGCATTCCAAATTTCTTCAGCAAGTTTCCGGTGTACTTGGTTTGACAAATAAAAGTGCCTTCTTCATTCTTCTTGACTTGAAGACCCAGAAAATAGCTAAGCTCCCCCATCATACTCATCTGATATCTTGACTGCATTAGTTTGGCAAACTTCTTGCAAAGTTTGTCATTTGTAGACCCAAAAATGATATCATCAACATAAATCTGGACCAGAAGTAAGTCCTTTCCATGGTTGAGGTAGAACAGTGTTTTGTCTATTGTTCCTCTGTTGAATCCACTTTCCAGAAGGAACTGAGCTAAAGTCTCATACCATGCTCTAGGAGCTTGCTTAAGTCCATAAAGTGCTTTATCAAGCCTGTAGACATAATCTGGATGTTTGGTATCTACAAAGCCTGGAGGTTGTTCAACATATACCTCCTCCTCCAATTCTCCATTGAGAAAAGCACTTTTCACATCCATTTGAAAGACCGTAAACTTTTTGTGAGCATCATAAGCCAAAAATATCCTTATGGCTTCTAAACTAGCAACTGGTGCAAATGTTTCATCATAATCAATTCCCTCCTGTTGAGAATATCCTTTTGCAACCAGCCTTGCCTTATTCCTTGTAATTATGCCATCACTGTCAGTTTTGTTTTTGAATACCCACTTTGTACCAACAACAGATCTATTATTTGGTCTTGGCACTAGGGTCCAGACTTTGTTTCTTTCAAATTCATTTAACTCTTCCTGCATTGCTTACACCCAATCAGCATCTTGAAGAGCTTCTTCAACTTTCTTTGGCTCAGTCTGAGAGAGAAAAGAATTGTAGAGACATTCATTTGAAGTACCTGTTCTAGTTCTGACACCTGCATCAGGATTTCCAATTATCAAATCAGGTGTATGTGATTTTGTCCACTTCCTTGCAGATGGAAGGTTTTCTCTAGAACTGGATGCTCCCCCATGATCCATGCTATCTTCATTTTCATTTTCTGATGCTCCCCCTGAAACTATGCTCTCTGAGTTGGAGTCTTCAGTATTTAGATTTTCAGCACTTTCAGAACTTGGCTTATCAGAACTTGACGAATCAGAACTTGAAGAGCCAGATGTATGTTCTGATGTTTCTTGAGCTGTGGTAGGATCTTGAGTATGCTCCCCCTGCATAGGTGCATCTTCCCTTGGCGTAGCCAACACAGTTTCAATAACATCAGAGTTTATTCCATCAGAGTTCACAGTATCAGGACTTAGACTGTCAGGATATTCAGTATCAGAATTTGAGTCTTCATTTTCAAATCTCAGCTGATCATGGTCAATGAAATCTTCAAGACCAGTAATCTTCTTGTCATCAAAAGATACATTGATAGATTCCATGACCACTTTTGTCCTCAAATTATAGACTCTGAAGGCTTTTGTGGAAAGTGGATATCCAACAAAGATTCCTTCATCAGCTTTTAGATCAAACTTTGATAGCTGTTCAGGATGAGTCTTGAGAACAAAACACTTGCATCCAAATACATGAAAGTATTTCAGATTTGGCTTCTTTTTCTTCACCATCTCATATGGTGTTTTTCCATGCTTGTTAATGAGTGTTGCATTTTGAGTAAAACAAGCAGTCTGCACAGCTTCAGCCCAGAAATAGGTTGGAAGCTTTGCTTCTTCAAGCATTGTACGTGCAGCTTCAATGAGAGTTCTATTCTTCCTTTTAACAACTCCATTTTGCTGTGGAGTTCCAGGAGCAGAAAATTCCTGCTTTATTCCATGGTTTTTGCAGAACTCTTCCATTATCAAATTCTTGAACTCAGTGCCATTATCATTCCTTAAAATTTTCACAGAATCTTTGACCAATTTATCCAGATGTTTGACATGATCAATCAAGATAGATGCAGTTTCACTTTTTGTGTGCAAGAAATACACCCATGTATATCTAGTGAACTCATCCACTATGACCAACGCATACTTCTTCTTTGCAATAGACATGACATTTACTGGACCAAATAGATCAACATGTAGTAGATGATAAGGCTCAAGAATTGATGATTCAGTCTTGCTCTTGAATGAAGATTTTCTTTGTTTGGCCTTCTGACAGGAATCACAAAGACCATCAGGAGCAAATACTGACTTTGGCAGTCCTCTCACAAGATTTTTCTTGACCAGTTCATTTATATTGTTGAAATTTAAATGAGAGAGTTTCTTATGCCAATTCCAGCTTTCTTCAATTGATGCTCTACTCATCACACAGATTGCAGAACCATCAGTACTTGTTGAAAGCTTAGCTTCATAAATATTACCACGCCTGTATCCTTTCAGAACAACTTTGCCTTTAGATTTACTCACAATTTCACAGTGTTCTTCAAAGAAATCAACATGATAACCTCTGTCACAGATTTGACTTATACTCAGTAGGTTTTGCTTAAGTCCTGAGACCAGAGCTACTTCTTTAATTATGACATTTCCAAGATTGATATTGCCATATCCCAATATTTTTCCAATGTTGCCATCTCCATAAGAAACACTTGGGCCAGCTTTCTCCACAAAGTCTGATAGCAGGGCCTTATTTCCAGTCATATGTCCTGAACATCCACTGTCCAGAACTAGAATATTTTTCCTGTTGCCCTGCAATCATAAAGACCACTAATTATTAGTTTTAAGGACCCAGACTTGCTTGGATCCTTTGGCCTTATTAAGTTTGTTAACATTTGCAGCGGATTTAGCATCAGAGTTTATGTTAACATTTTTCTTATCAGAACTTACACTATCAGACTTTG
Source organism: Apium graveolens (assembly GCF_009905375.1). Taxonomy (NCBI): domain Eukaryota; kingdom Viridiplantae; phylum Streptophyta; class Magnoliopsida; order Apiales; family Apiaceae; genus Apium; species Apium graveolens. The sequence goes on along the minus strand of NC_133649.1, from coordinate 238,846,530 downwards.
AATCAGAATTTACACTAGAAGGAACAATGGAAACTTTCTTCAAAGAAGGTTTTATTTGATAATAATCATAGTACAAACTATGATATTCCTTACAAGTATAAATGGAATGCCATAAACTACCACAATGAAAACAAGGATTTTGTGGTTTGTATCTAACAGACTGACTCTTAACTCCTGATTTTGAAGGTAAAGAGTTAATATTCTTATTCTTCCTGCAAAAAGAAGCCAGATGGTTAGAACTTCCACAGTTATGACATGTTTTCCTAGGAGCATCAGGAACAGGTTTATAATTATTGCTTTTATTAACACCTTCCTTTCCATTCCTATTTTTCCTAGGTGATTTTACCTTGTTTGCATTCTTAACATCTTTCAGCTTATGCTTAAGCTGCTTCTTTGTCATTAAGCCTATGTTCACTTCAGCTGTCTTTTCCTGTTTTAGTTTGTCAGAAGTTAATTCCTTTGTAACTTCTGATTTCTCATTTTTAGACTTTACAGTTACAAACTTAACAGGTTTTAACTTTGGCTTTTGCTTATCAACAGGCTTAATTTCTTCAGTTCCTTTATCATTCTTATCTTCTCCATAACCTAAGCCCTCTTTCCAGTTTCCACTACTTAGCAAATTTTGAGTTGTTTTGCCAGAGTTAGTCCAAGTCCTGATAATCTGTCTTTCCTTTTCTAACTCAGTTTTTAGAGATTCATTCATTTTTAGCACTTCATCCCTAACATAAAACGCATCATCTCTATCCTTCTGAGTTTGATGGAACATGACTAACTCTTTTTCTAAGAAATCATTTCTTTTCTTAAATGCAAGATTTTCAGAAGTTAATCTTTCACATGTTAAAGTTTGATCTCTATAACTAACAAACATGGTTTTAAGATATCTTCTCAACTCATTAATATCATCAGTATGAAAAGCATAAGTAGACTGAGGTACCTTTGTTTCAGCAGCTTCAGAACTGCTCTCAGCACTTTCTTTATCAGCATTTACCATCAATGCATAGTTTTCCTCACTTTCAGAGTCTGAGGTGTCTGTCCAGCTTTTCTACTTTGTGACAAGAGCCTTGCCTTTGTCACCCTTTACCTTCTTGCAATCAGGAGATATGTGGCCTTTCTCACCACAGTTATAGCATTTAACATTGGTGTAATCTCCTCTGTCAGACTTTCCTCCTCTGCCTTCAGATCTTCTGAAATTTTTCTTATCAGAACTTATGCCTTTCCTGGAAAACTTCTTTCCCTTCCTAAACTTCCTGTATGCAATCTTTGTGATTCCTTTCACCATAAGAGCACACAGCTTCATCATCTCCTCATCAGCATCAGTCTCAGGCAAGCTTTCAGAATCTGAGTCACCATCACTTTCAGAACTTGATGACTCAGTTTCAGACTTTATGACAAGAGCTTTACCCTTGTCTTTCCTTGAGGAAGCAGCTTTGGGAAATCTTCTTCAGCCTTAAGAGCAACTATCCTTGACTTTCCTCCTTTCCTCTTGCTTCTTTGTTCCATCTCAAGCTCATGAGTCTTGAGCATTACATAGATTTCGTCAAGAGTTGTTTCATCAAGATTGTAGTTGTCTCTTATTGTCGTTGCCTTCAAATCCCAGCATTCAGGAAGAGCTAACAGAAACTTAAGGTTTGAATCTTCAAGATCATACTCTTTATCAACCAATGACAAATCATTCAAAAGTTTGACAAATCTATCATATAAATCATTCAATGACTCATTAGTCTTTGAGTCAAAGTGTTCATACTCTTGAGTGAGTATTGTCTTTCTGTTCTTCTTAATTCTGTCAGTTCCCTGACATCTTGTTTCCAGAGCATCCCATATCTCCTTAGCAGTCTTGCAGTTGATTACCCTGTTTGACATTACATTATCAATGGCACTATGCAGTAAGTGTCGTACATTGGCATCCTTAGCAATTGATGCTATATCTTCAGCAGTATAATCACTCTTCTCCTTTGGTACGGTCTTTGCTGCTTCACCTGCAACTGCAACAGCGAGCTTGGTTGGTTTGTGAGGCCCTTCCTTGATTCTATCAAGGTATTCTGGATCTGTTGCTTCCAGGAACATGGTCATCCTTACCTTCCATATGGGATATTTAGATGGTCTCAGTATGGGAACCCTGATAGTCTCATACCGACTCTGAATTTGTGGCTTTGGAGGTTCTTCAGTTTTGGTAGGCTTAGTTGGAGTTTCTGTGTTAGACATGATTGTGTTTGGATCTTTAGCTGTATGTGTGTTAACAGATTGGCTCTGATACCACTTGTTAGGTCACACACATACTGTAGAGGGGGTGAATACAGTGTATAATACAATCAAATCGAACTTTAATATATTAAGTAACAGAAAACAAACTTTATTGAAACAATAAACTCTGTTACAGTATGGAACTGTTACCTCTCAGTGATGAACAAATATCACGAGAGCTGCTAGGGTTACAATGAATAAACTTCTCGAATATATGATGTTAGATATATTTGATAATGTCATGGCTAATATAATTTATGTTTAGATTTCAGATCTTACTTAACAGGACAAATCAGTACTTGACTGTTGATCAGTACTTATACTGGAAGTCAGGACTTAAGGATATCAGTACTTATATTATCAGGAGATAATCATCAGAAGTTAGATATCAGAACTTAAGTGCTGAAGGATGATCAGAGTAGGACAGTAGCTGATTAAAGGAAAGAAGATCGAGATAAACATAAGAAGAGATATGCATGAAGAAGGAATTCCGTGAAGAATGGAATACTTGGAAGAAAAGATATCTGATTGATATATTTTAGGAAGCAGAATTATATTCCATATCAATTAGCGATTATCTTGTAACTGTGTAGTATATAAACACAGACATAGGGTTTACACTATAAGTGTTATCATATATTCGAAAAGATTATTCATTGTAACCCTAGCAGCTCTCGTGATATTGTTCATCACTGAGAGGTAACAGTTCCATACTGTAACAGAGTTTATTGTTTCAATAAAGTTTGTTTTCTGTTACTTAAGTTCTTAAAGTTCGATTTGAGTGTGCTATACACTGTATTCACCCCCTCTACAGTGTGTGTGTGACCTAACAAGTGGTATCAGAGCCTATCTGTTAACACACATACAGTTAAAGATCCAAACACAATCATGTCGGACACAGAAACTCCAACTAAGCCTACCAAAACTGAGGAACCACCAAAGACACAAATTCAGAGTCGGTATGAGACCATCAGAGTTCCCATACTGAGACCATCTGAATATCCCATATGGAAGGTAAGGATGACCATGTTCCTGGAAGCAACAGATCCAGAATACCTTGATAGAATCAAGGAAGGCCCTCACAAACCAACCAAGCTCGCTGTTGCAGTTGCAGGTGAAGCAGCAAAGACCGTACTAAAGGAGAAGAGTGATTATACTGCTGAAGATATAGCATCAATTGCTAAGGATGCCAAGGTACGACACTTACTGCATAGTGCCATTGATAATGTAATGTCAAACAGGGTAATCAACTGCAAGACTGCTAAGGAGATATGGGATGCTCTGGAAACAAGGTGTCAGGGAACGGAGACAATTAAGAAGAACAGGAAGACAATACTCACTCAAAAGTATGAACACTTTGACTCAAAGACTAATGAGTCATTGAATGATTTATATGATAGATTTGTCAAACTTTTGAATGATTTGTCATTGATTAATAAAGAGTATGATCTTGAAGATTCAAACCTTAAGTTCCTGTTAGCTCTTCCTGAATGCTGGGATTTGAAGGCAACGACAATAAGAGACAACTATAATCTTGATGAAACAACTCTTGACGAAATCTATGGTATGCTCAGGACTCATGAGCTTGAGATGGAACAAAGAAGCAAGAGGAAAGGAGGAAAGTCAAGGACAGTTGCTCTTAAGGCTGAAGAAGAATTCCCCAAAGCAGCTTCCTCAAGGAAAGACAAGGGTAAAGCTCTTGTCATAAAGTCTGAAACTGAGTCATCAAGTTCTGAAAGTGATGATGACTCAGATTCTGAAAGCTTGCCTAAGACTGATGCTGATGAGGAGATGATGAAGCTGTGTGCTCTTATGGTGAAAGGAATCACAAAGATTGCATACAGGAAGTTCAGGAAGGGAAAGAAGTTTTCCAGGAAAGGCATAAGTTCTGATAAGAAGAATTTCAGAAGATCTGAAGGCAGAGGAGGAAAGTCTGACAGAGGAGATTACACCAATGTTAAATGCTATAACTGTGGTGAGAAAGGCCACATATCTCCTGATTGCAAGAAGGTAAAGGGTGACAAAGGCAAGGCTCTTGTCACAAAGCAGAAAAGCTGGACCGACACCTCAGACTCTGAAAGTGAGGAAAACTATGCATTGATGGCAAATGCTGATAAAGAAAGTGTTGAGAGCAGTTCTGAAGCTGCTGAAACAAAGGTACCTCAGACTACTTATGCTTTTCATACTGATGATATTAATGAGTTGAGAAGATATCTTAAAACTATGTTTGTTAGTTATAGAGATCAAACTTTAACATGTGAAAGATTAACTTCTGAAAATCTTGCATTTAAGAAAAGAAATGATTTCTTAGAAAAAGAGTTAGTCATGTTCCATCAAACTCAGAAGGATAGAGATGATGCTTTTTATGTTAAGGATGAAGTGCTAAAAATGAATGAATCTCTAAAAACTCAGTTAGAAAAGGAAAGAGAGATTATCAGGACTTGGACTAACTCTGGTAAAACAACTCAAAATTTGCTAAGTAGTGGAAACTGGAAAGAGGGCTTAGGTTATGGAGAAGATAAGAATGATAAAGGAACTGAAGAAATTAAGCCTGTTGATAAGCAAAAGCCAAAGTTAAAACCTGTTAAGTTTGTAACTGTAAAGTCTGAAAATGAGAAATCAGAAGTTAGAAAGGAATTAACTTCTGACAAACTAAAACAGGAAAAGACAGCTGAAGTGAACATAGGCTTAATGACAAAGAAGCAGCTTAAGTATAAGCTGAAAGATGTTAAGAATGCAAATAAGGTAAAATCACCTAAAAAAAATAGGAATGGAAAGGAAGGTGTGAATAAAAGCAATAATTATAAACCTGTTCCTGATGCTTCTAGGAAAACATGTCATAACTGTGGAAGTTCTAACCATCTGGCTTCTTTTTGTAGGAAGATTAAGAATATTAACTCCTTACCTTCAAAATCAGGAGTTAAGAGTCAGTCTGTTAGATACAAATCACAAAATCCTTGTTTTCATTGTGGTAGTTTATGGCATTCCATTTATACTTGTAAGGAATATCATAGTTTGTACTATGATTATTATCAAATAAAACCTTCTTTGAAGAAAGTTTCCATTGTTCCTTCTAGTGTAAATTCTGATTCAAAGCCTGATAGTGTAAGTTCTAATAAGAAAAATGTTAACATAAACTCTGATGCTAAATCCGCTGCAAATGTTAACAAACTTAATAAGGCCAAAGGATCCAAGCAAGTCTGGGTCCTTAAAACTAATAATTAGTGGTCTTTGTGATTGCAGGGCAACAGGAAAAATATTCTAGTTCTGGACAGTGGATGTTCAGGACATATGACTGGAAATAAGGCCCTGCTATCAGACTTTGTGGAGAAAGCTGGCCCAAGTGTTTCTTATGGAGATGGCAACATTGGAAAAACATTGGGATATGGTAATATCAATCTTGGAAATGTCATAATTAAAGAAGTAGCTCTGGTCTCAGGACTTAAACACAACCTACTGAGTATAAGTCAAATCTGTGACAGAGGTTATCATGTTGATTTCTTTGAAGAACACTGTGAAATTGTGAGTAAATCTAAAGGCAAAGTTGTTCTGAAAGGATACAGGCGTGGTAATATTTATGAAGCTAAGCTTTCAACAAGTACTGATGGTTCTGCAATCTGTTTGATGAGTAGAGCATCAATTGAAGAAAGCTGGAATTGGCATAAGAAACTCTCTCATTTAAATTTCAACAATATAAATGAACTGGTCAAGAAAAATCTTGTGAGAGGACTGCCAAAGTCAGTATTTGCTCCTGATGGTCTTTGTGATTCCTGTCAGAAGGTCAAACAAAGAAAATCTTCATTCAAGAGCAAGACTGAATCATCAATTCTTGAGCCTTATCATCTACTACATGTTGATCTATTTGGTCCAGTAAATGTCATGTCTATTGCAAAGAAGAAGTATGTGTTGGTCATAGTGGATGAGTTCACCAGATACACATGGGTATATTTCTTGCACACAAAAAGTGAAACTGCATCTATCTTGATTGATCATGTCAAACATCTGGATAAAATGGTCAAAGATTCTGTCAAAGTTTTAAGGAGTGATAATGACACTGAGTTCAAGAATTTGATAATGGAAGAGTTCTGCAAAAACCATGGAATAAAGCAGGAATTTTCTGCTCCTGGAACTCCACAGCAAAATGGAGTTGTTGAAAGGAAGAATAGAACTCTCATTGAAGCTGCATGTACAATGCTTGAAGAAGCAAAGCTTCCAACCTATTTCTGGGCTGAAGCTGTGCAGACTGCTTGTTTTACTCAAAATGCAACACTCATTAACAAGCATGGAAAACACCATATGAGATGGTGAAGAAAAAGAAGCCAAATCTGAAATATTTTCATGTATTTGGATGCAAGTGTTTTGTTCTCAAGACGCATCCTGAACAGCTATCAAAGTTTGATCTAAAAGCTGATGAAGGAATCTTTGTTGGATATCCACTTTCCACAAAAGCCTTTAGAGTCTATAATTTGAGAACAAAAGTGGTCATGGAATCTATCAATGTCTCTTTTGATGACAAGAAGATTACTGGTCTTGAAGATTTCATTGACCATGATCAGCTGAGATTTGAAAATGAAGACTCAAATTCTGATACTAGAAAACCTGACAGTCTAAGTCCTGATACTGTAAACTCTGATGGATTAAACTCTGATGTTATTGAAACTGTGGTAACTACGTCAAAGGAAGATGCACCTATGCAGGGGGAGCATACTCAAGATCCTACCACAGCTCAAGAAACATCAGAATATGCATCCGGCTCTTCAAGTTCTGATTCGTCAAGTTCTGATAAGCCAAGTTCTGATAGTGCTGAAAATCTAAATACTGAAGAATCCAACTCAGAGAGCACAGTTTCAGGGGGAGCATCAGTTACAAGATAATTTCTAATTGATATGGAATATAATTCTGCTTCCTAAAATATATCAATCAGATATCTTTTCTTCCAAGTATTCCATTCTTCACGGAATTCCTTCTTCATGCATATCTCTTCTTTTGTTTTTCTCGATCTTCTTTCCTTTAATCAGCTACTGTCCTTCTCTAATCATCCTTCAGAACTTAAAATCTGATATCTAACTTCTGATAATTATCTCCTGATAATATAAGTACTGATATCCTTAAGTCCTGACTTCCAGTATAAGTACTGATCAACAGTTAAGTACTGATTTGTCCTGTTAAGTAAGATCTGAAATCTAAACATAAATTATATTAGCCATGACATTATCAAATATATCTAACACCAAATATCCTCTATGATGCTTTAGATGCACAAACATATCTTCCATTCAAGTATTGCTTGAATTCATCAAGCGGCCGTTTCTCAGGAGTGATTGTGGTTGTGCACCCTTTTTTGTTGTTTATTTTTTTCCTCAGACACATGGTGGCGGTATCATGTCCTTTTAAACAATATTTGAACAGATATTTCAATGATCTGGAGCTGTTACAAATCTCCAAATTTATGTGACATTGAAATCTTATTAGAAGATCTCGATTGTAGGGGACAACATAACGATTATCCAGGTCAATTCCCTTTTTCTTTACGGTAATTCCAGTTTTCCTCCTCTTATAGTTGGGAAGGCCACAGTCATCAAAGTATGTGTGAGAATTATACCTGTTAAAAAGGAAAGAACGATGTTTCAATTTAATTAAAATAAATCTAAAAGGAATGTTTTACTAAAAGGTGAAAAATTAAATGTTGTATTCTTCCAGCAGTCTTTGGAAAATTAATTTAATGTAAAAGATCTCAGAATTACCTTTTAGGAAAATGTTTAATACAACGGCCTTTAACCATACACGGAGAATTGACACAGTCAGTGCCACATGGTCCGTGGATCATGTAATTCTTGACAGCTTCGTAACCAACTGGATCAATACCTGGGTCAGGAATTTCTGCAGAACCATTTTATCTATTTGTTCAGTTATTTTGGGACGATCGTTTGGATGCAACCATATTAGCATGTGAGCATGTGGCAATCCACGCTTTTGAAACTCTATGACGTGCATTACTGTAATATGAAATTGATGAAAATAATTAAATAAAGCCTTACATACATGTCATATTAAATTTAAATCATAAGCAATTTGTTAGAGGAAGAAATCCTGAAAATAGCATACCTCCAATACAACGTCCAAAGCAGTTCTTACTTTTTATTTGATCAAGAAGTTGGTCAACTTACATTTTAAATACCCTTGCAACGACGTCGGGTGGGTCAACAACATCAACACCAGGTAGAAATTTTAACATCCTCTGAATTTCAGGCCATTTTATGTTAGTGGTCATCGTAAGGAACAATGATGGGTGTCCAAGTGTTCTACAAATTGCCATTGCGTCCTTGAAATACTGGTTCATGTATCTTTTACTGCCAGTGAATGAGGCTGGTAAAATTGTTGCCTTGCCGACATTTTCAGGATTGCTGTCACCCTTGTTTAGTGCATCTCGTATGTTGTGGTACATATCAGAACGAATTGTGGTCTGGTGACCTCTGATCCAGGCAAGTCTGTATTGCTCAATCGCAGTAAATGCGTCAACAACATATTGTTGCCATAAACGTCCTCCCAGATGTGGAGTCAAACCTGAATATACATAAGACAATTTCGGAGAAAATTAGAATGGTAGAATTAATTCATATATAAGTGTTCAAATTTAGGTCATGATTTTGAACATACCTTCCGAAGGCCGTATCATGAGTTTATAATTGTAATATTCTTTCATTGTGATGAACTCTCTCTCCCCCTTTTCATCCGGATCTTCATCTTCGATATTCTGACATTGTTTCTGATTTTTTTGATTTGGTCTGTTTAAAGGGATTTGACGGTAATATCCGATGTCTCCATGAGGAAAAAGAATAGGATACGGAAGCTGCATAAACCGTGGATCTGTTTCAAAAATTCTCTCCAATCCATTGGTTCTTGAATGGATTATTATTTCCCTGCATCCTTTAGCATACTCGTCAGTGACAATCAACCCGGCAACTTCATTCGATGGACCAATATGGTTAGGTCGATCAGATGCGGAAGACGAATATATTAGAACCAATCTAAATTCATCAACTGGATTCTGACTAATTCTTTCACGTGCCATACGAAAACCTTTGACCAAACGATTATGTTTATCCAACATTTCTAACAATGACTCAACGATTTCTTCATCCACGGCATCGCGTCCTCCCTTAACGGCATTTATTCTGTTATGTACTTCATCTTCAGTGTCATATATGTAGAGTTGACAGAATTTGGGGATCTCACCATCAAGTGGTACAAAGCTTCCCATACTGTGGTAATTTACACCTTTTACCTTGAAACAGTAAGGAGCACCGCCACGATTGATACTACGATCAATTTGACCTCCGGTGGAAGACATGGCAAACATACAGTAGTACATTCTAATATTTTCCTTGAAATGCCTAAAACGGGATCCACCAGTAAGGAGTGAAGCGAGGGGCTCGGGAGGTTGCTTTTCTTTCTCAAGAATTATCTGACCATTTTTACAACAAAGACAGAAAGTTGGAGGCTTTTTGGTCGCTTTTTTATTGTTTCTTTCATGATTCCATATGATGGCCTGACACTTTGAACAAATTCTATCAGGATCACCGACATAGAGGTACTCACTCCACTTAGTAACAGTATTGTCAAAATCATGTACGTCAACATCGTCACAATCACCTACAAAATTTGAAATATTATGACTGTGAAACATCAGAGTAATTAAGAATGAAACTGAATTTAAGTTCATATCGGTAGATATACAATCACTATCGCTGCTGTCACAATCTTCAACATTGTTAAATTCTCCTAATAAGTTCTTAGAACCTGAACTTTCTCCTCGCTCATAATAACTTTTTACGGAAGATGTATCATATGTTGAAGAACCTGGACTAATTTTACCACAGGTTTTTTTGGATTGTTGTTTTACAGCGATATCACTGCTGGAACCTAAAGTTACTTGTGGTCGTTTAAATATAGTGGATGCGGGCAATGCAAAAGTGACAGTACTCTTGGCACTTTGAGTATTTTTTGGAGCTGCAATATTCCGTTGGTCTCTTGCTACAACAACAACATTGTTAATAAGATCAACTACTACTATCTTTATTTGCATAAATAGTAAGCATCTCTAATATACAATTTTGATTTTGAAACACACATTCAAATCCCATGGGTCGTAATTTATGAACGCATGGAGTATCTAGAGTTGCGCATGTTTCTCCATTTATCTGTACACCTACATGGTTGACCCAAAATTTATCAAATTGTGCGATCAATTTAACAATTTGAAAATTGTATTTTATCAATATAGCAATAAGACAACCATGGACAACTGTAATAAAAAATAACGTTGGTTATGTTTTGCTTGATATTTGAGAACAGTATGAACGTGAAGTGTTTCCAGGTCAGGTGTATGGAGAATTATCGAGTAATTCTCTGTCACGCGGACTCTTTTCGCACAACCTATTTTTTCTTTTACCTGGAGAAGAACATAACCAATTCAGCCAATATCATATAAAATTAAACACAAATTTTTCCAACTATGAGTGAAGTAAAATGTGTATGATGTTTGAGAAGCATGTGAAGGTGACGTAGTTCCCACAGGCTTGTGCACAATGCTTTCGCTAACAGTTGGATCATCCGTCAGTGTACTCAGGAATATCTTGTGTTCCTTAAAACTGCAATTCTTTCGACGCACCCTCATTTGGTTTTTTTTCCTGCAATTTCCAGTAAAGACATTTATATTATCAAACAGGATTCTTTAGTAAAAAAAAAACTGACCACACTTATTATTGTTTACCAGGTTGTTTCAGGTTTGGTTTTGCATTTGGTTTAGTTTTGAGGCAATATCCGTCAGTACCTAGTTTCTCAAAACTGGGTTGGAAATTAATGTCAACCTGAACTTCATGGAGAGTTGACATTAACATCTGTCTGGTGGCTAATCTATCCTTATCACTGGATTGGTAATTACCGACAACTAAAACTGCATAATCAAAAGGTATATTAAAATTAAAAATATTGTAGCTATAAATGTAAACTTGGGAATTTACCAGCCTTTGTCGTGTCAAGAGTGCGCAGAGACTGTTTGCCTAAATCTTCCAAACACAATGGAAAATCTCCGGAGATTTGTTGTTTACATAGTTCTACGTTAATATCTTGCAGCTCTGTGTGTTTAAGATACCTATTTTCAATTCCACTGAATGCTGAACATGGTATTGTATAAACACAACATTAGTATTACATTAAGAAGCAAACAAAAACATGTCAAATTGGACCGCAGTATACGACAGACCTTGACTATGTTCAATACTTGATCGGCTGAGAGATGATATACTTGATGGAATTATTGGACTCTGATTAATCTTGCGACTATCTGACAATGCATGTCCAATCAAAATTATTGGATAAGGACAGGGTTTAACTAAAGCAATAAATAGAGAAAAACTTATTTTCATTTCCACTGAATGTTGATCATGGTATTGTGTAAACACAATATTAGTATTACATTAAGAAGCAAACAAAAATCATTCAAAGTGGCCGAACCTGCAGACTGTAAATTCTGACTAAATTCAATATTCTTTGATAATTCAGTCAAAGGAGACAGCTTTGCAGAATTACCTGCATCCATGAAAGGGGAATACAAAGTTAACTTAAAATACCAGGCCTATCTACATACATGACTGTCCTGCAATTCAAGTTACCGTTAATTATTTTTAGAGGATTACGGCTAAGATATTCTGCATTATTAGTCCTCAAAGACTGATTGAATGGCTGCGGTTTGGTACCTGTAACAATCACAAATAAACAACATTAACTATACATCAAAATTGTTAGAATGTCCGGCTTTGGCCATGTTCAATAGTTGATCGGCTGAGAGATGCTTAACCTGACAAAATTAGTGGATTCTGATTCTCATTGCTACTATCTGAAAATGCATTTCCACGCATATTTATTGGATCAGATCCGGGTTTAACTGAAGCAAAAAATAAAGATAGCCTTATTAACGTCTGCATAATAACTTTTAGATTCAAACTACGTCAGTAAAATGAAGAAACTTTACATGAATCATTGCAGGAGGAAATCATCTGGTAATTATCTGCACTCTGAGAATTACTCATTTCTTTAAGAATGGAATCTACATCCCGGCAACGGACGCGACGTTTTTTTTCTGATTGGACAAAAACTGAAAAATCATTACCAAATACAAAACAAAAAGTGTAACAATGAGACATGTTCATCAGATTTCATACCTTGATTACCTGAAGTGTGCGATGCATTCAAAATATTTTCAGTATTACGACCACGAACACGTTTGGATCCTACCATTAATGATTAACGTACATAATGTATAATCCTGTGAATCGCATGACAAAATAACAGATAATAATTCAACAGCAAATTAGAAACTGGTGATAAGCAATACCTTGAAATTCCATGATTATGATAACGTTTCAGCGCCAAGTTTCAGTTTTCAGATCCAATGGTCATCCACTGTAGCTTCTAATTCGCGAGAGAGAGAGAGAGCGAGCGAGAGAGAGGGAGAGAGAGAGAGAGTGAGAGAGAAAGAGAGAGTATGGATGAAGAGTGAAAGAGTGATGTAACACAATGAGCAAATCATGCATGATTTGTTTTTTTTTTGAAATTATTTTCCAAAGATAGGCTGATTTTGTAATTCAAAAATAGGTAATTAGTAATTAAAATGGGTCAATTGAAGCTAATTGGATAGTCCATGGATATGGCAAAATATATAGGATTTGGGCCATGGGTAAATTTATTTACCCATGGGTAAATTAGGGAGTAGTCATTAAGATATATAGATAAGAGCATGTTGTTTAAGAAAAAAATTGGAGTGCATAAAATTGAAATTGTAAATTGTATAAAATATATAAAAAAATTACCCATTCTATTGAGTAGATTCAAAAATGAAGAATATATCACCAACAAAAAAAATCACCCATTGTTTATTTTCCTGAAACATCAAAAAATTAAATCGATTGAAACAAATTGGAGCAACATACTAACTAAATGAGTAAATGAGTAAATACTAATAATTTAAGAAAATACATGGCTTCTATACATATACATATACATATAATAATGAGAAGAAGATTAGAATGAAATTATAGACTCAATTTTGAAATAGATGCCATATATTCAATAGCAAAGCAATTCAAAATTATTCAAGATTGATTCATATTTTTGAATTTGATTTGTTCTGATTAATAAATAAAGGAAAGTAGTAATGATTTTTGAATTTGAATTACTGTAAGCATGAATCGTGGATCTATAATTGATTTGTTACAGTAACAAATCTATTTTAATAATATATTTGATCTTTTTAATATTGATAATTGATTTTTTTAATATTTGTAAATACCATTTAAGATGTGGATAGTTCATGGATCTATGCAAATTTATATAGGAATTAGTATGTTTAGGAATATGGGTCGATCCATATGTCAAATTTTAAAAATATGGGTCAAAATATTTACAAAAATGCCATTCTTAGTATAATTTTTTCGGCTTATTAAGATATAATAGATCATTCAAGTAAAATCACCATGTTGAGTATTACAAATATCTTTTTATATGAGCATATTTAATTTATTTAATTTTTAATAGCTAATTTTTTTTAAAAATATTCTATTATATTAATTTATTTTATAATTAACCTGAATTAATCCAACTTTTCTATATAATTACTTTTTTCAATATATATTTATGTGGTAATTACTTTTTTCTAAATTATATTCCAAAAAATTTAGACAAACAAAATTTGTTAGTATTTCATTTTCTTTATTAAATTCTTTTCAAAATATTAAATTGTACATATTATATTCAAACATGTCAAATACTATATTTTTTCCTTTATAATTTTTTTTCTTTATTTCATTTTTGTCCTAATAATATTTGGTTATATTGTTCTACTGTATTTCTACTGTACGTGGCATGTTTAACTTAAATTATTAAATTACTATTTATGTAACATATATATTAAAATTTATTTAATTTCTTCGTTGTATGTATTATTTCACATTATAAAATTTTAAAGGGAATATTCTAATCGTATCATGTAATATGTTTTTATAGTTATTTTTCTTCTATTTATATATTTTCTTTTTCTAACTTTCAGAGCTCGATCAAATATTGAAAAATTGTCTGAGTTAGCATCTTGCCGTGTTTGTAATAATATTTTATAATTTTTCGGTTCGAGTAATAATTTTGGAAAAATTACTTTATATTTTAATATCATAGTGCTTTTAAATATATATTATTAGATTTTTATTTCAATTTTAAATTGTAATAATTTTATTATTATTATTATTATATTAATTTCTGGTTTTTATATTTTATAGGATTCATGTACTTTAATTTTTTTAAAAGATAATCCTTAATTTTCAACTTTTACAAAATGAAACAAAGCACATGTAATATGCATACCTAAATATAATCTAAAGGTGTTGCTTATTTTATAAGATAAAATCTAAAATTATTTATTTAAAAACATTTTAAATCAAACTTACCCATTCGAGAGTTTAATAAAATGATAACATTTAATATTATATATGATATGTAACTTTAGTTCAATTTCTTAATTATTTATTTTTAATGTTTATTTATACAGATTATAATATATTTGATAGGGATAAATAAGTCCTGATTTTATAATTAATGGGCTGATAGGCCCAATAATAAGATGTATAATATTCAGACCAGAAAGGTTAAGCCTGATGGACCAGATCAGGCCTGGTGGAATAAAAAAGGCTCAAAAACCCTGATTATTAATTAATTTCGTAATTAATTAATAAGGGAAAAATCAGCTGTTGAGAAGAGTCCTGATAAGGATATAAATCCTTATAGATAAGCCTCAAGGGGACCTAAAAGGATAAGGAATCAGTTTCCTACTATCTAGGACTCCAAAGTCCATTCTAATTATGAGACTTGCCCACCAAGTCTCCTATACCAAGTCCAATTCAAGGACCACCAACATCTATATAAGGGGTCTCACCCCACAGATCAGAACTACGTTTTTTGACTTGATCTTTGGCAATCAGCAAGGTACGTAGGCATCTTGTTAAGGCAGATTGAGTCACGAAACACAAGAGCAGTCAAATCGAGCCTTGGAGCTCACATTCCTTAGTATTAAATACAGCAATTATATATAGTAGTTTTAATCCATAACATTTGGCGCCGTCTGTGGGAAAAACGGAACAACAACCATGGCGAGAACACGGAGAACAACCAGCACTCTGGAGGAGGGAACACCATCAGGGACAACCCAGGTGATTTCATCAACCGTGGAGGTTCCTCCCCATTCAACTTATGCATCTACTCAGGGGGAAGCCCAGACAGGGGCAACTCATCCTCAGCCACAAGGGACAACTCCCCCGACTATTCAAGGTACGAATCCTCAAGTTCAACAAATACATATACCTGTGAATTCTCGACCCGTCGGGTATGAATATTCAACTATTGTTACTACTAACCCCCCTTATGGGATGCCCCTTCGCCCTGAGGTTGGAGGAAGCGGATATGCTAGGCGAGGCGAAGCACGAGGGCAGTTACCCCCCTATATACGAAGTTTGGGTCCTATTCCTGAGGATCGGGAATTTTCTGGTCCTTATACTGAGAGAGACTCCGAATCTTCGGATGATGAAGTGGCCCCGAGAAGGAGGCGTCCTGGAAAAGAGCCAATGACCGATGGAAGGCAACGCCCCCAAAGCACCCCAGGGGCGAATCCCCAAGAAGTGCAGGAAAGGATCAGGGCTCATGAGGCTGAAATCCAAAGGCTGAGGCGTGATTTGGAGGCTCACCAGGCCACCAGACCCGAGATATCTCCTAGGGGGAGAAATCCTCCTCCTGTCATAGACCTGGATGGTCCGGTAAGAAGAAGGGCTGTTGTCCCAAGAACTGATCCAAGCAATCTCCTTCCCCTTGGAGATCCTGATGATCCAACTCCACCCTTCACAGAAGAGATAATGAATGCCCATATCTCAAAGAAATTCAAGATGCCCACTATCAAAGCCTATGATGGCACGGGAGACCCCGCTAATCATGTTAGGACATTCTCTAATGTACTGTTGCTGCAACCCGTGAATGATGCTATAAAGTGTCGGGCCTTCCCTCAAACCCTGTCAGGTATGGCTCAAAGATGGTACAGTCGCTTGCCCCCAAATTCTATTGGATCGTTCAGAGAGTTAAGTCAGGCTTTTATTAAGCAGTTCATCAGTGGAAAAGTCCATGAGAAAAGTTCAGCATCTCTTATGAGTATTGTGCAAGAAGCTAAGGAATCCTTGAGAGATTACCTGAATCGTTTTACAAAGGAGGCTTTAAAAGTCCCAGACCTTGATGATAAGGTAGCTATGATAGCACTGCAACAAGGAACTAGGGATGAGTTTTTCAAGATGTCCTTGGCCAAACGTCCCCCTGAAAATATGTTGCAGCTCCAAGAGAGGGCAGGGAAGTATATCAAGGTTGAAGAAAGCATGAGGAAGACCGTAGTAAGTAATGACCCCACTGGAGGCAAGAAACGAAAAACTGATTTGGAGTATATCGCTAAGGATAAATATCCTAGAACTGAACAAAACCCTAATTCAACCCCCAAGAAGGGGGGACCTGGGCAAAAGTTCACTGAATACGCTAAGCTGAATGCTCCCAGAAGTCAGATTTTGATGGAGATTGAGAAAGACAGAGATATTCGCTGGCCTAAGCCCTTGAAGGCTGATCCCGCCAAGCTAGATAAGGGCAAGTATTGCAGGTTTCACAAAGATGTTGGCCATGACACCGATGAGTGTAGGCAGTTGAAAGATGAAATTGAGTTTTTGATTCGAAAAGGAAGATGGAACAAGTATACTGGAGATGGAGTCGGGGGGCAGGTTCTTCCTATTGAAGATATGGATGTTCGAGAAAATGATGAGAATAGAGGAAGGCCAGCAGAAGAATTGGTTTCGGTTCCTTTAGATCCCAAGAATCCTGAGAGGATGACTTTCATTGGAGCCACATTAGAGGAGCCCCTTAGAGGGAAATTAGTGAAATTTTTGCAAGAAAATAATGATGTGTTTGCATGGTCAGCAGCTGATATGCCAGGCATAGACCCGGAGTTAATTACTCACAAGCTAAACGTGGATCCAAGCCGGAAGACAGTGAAACAAAAGAAAAGAAATTTTGCCCCGGAAAGACAAGAGGCTATAAGGCAGGAAGTGGAAAAGCTCTTAGAGGCTGGTTTCATTGAGGAGATTCAATTTCCGGAGTGGTTAGCAAACCCTGTAATGGTAAAGAAGGCTAATGGAAAGTGGAGGATGTGTATAGACTTCACCGATCTGAATGATGCATGCCCCAAAGACTATTTTCCGCTGCCTAGAATTGATACCTTGATTGATGCCACCGCTGGACATGAGATGCTGAGTTTCATGGATGGGTTTAGCGGATACAACCAGATCAAAATGCATAAGGATGACATTCCAAAGGTATCATTTATCACTGACTTTGGTGTTTATTGTTATCTTGTTATGGCGTTCGGTCTCAAGAATGCAGGAGCCACCTATCAAAGGTTGGTGAATAGAATTTTTAAGGATCTTATCGGTAAGACTATGGAAGTCTATGTTGATGACATGTTAGTCAAGAGTCTAGTAAAGAATGATCATATAGCCCATTTAAGGGAAGCTTTTGAGGTCCTGAGGTACCACAAGATGATGTTGAATCCTACGAAGTGTGCTTTCGGAGTAGGATCTGGAAAATTCTTGGGACTGATGGTCTCAAAGAGGGGAATTGAGGCTAACCCGGATAAGATAAAGGCAATCCTGGACATGGAACCACCAAAAACTGCTAAGGATGTTCAGAAGCTTACAGGAAGGGTTGCTGCATTAGGACGATTCATCTCCAAGTCAGGAGACAAGTGCTTGTCATTTTTCAAGTCACTAAAGAACATCAAAGACTTCGTATGGAGTGAGGAAAATCAGAAGGCATTTGAAGAGTTAAAGAAGTATATGGGCCAGGCCCCGTTGTTGGCCAAACCAGCTTTAAATGAAGTTTTATACTTGTACTTAGCCGTTTCAGAGAGTGCTTTGAGCGCTGTGTTGGTTAAGGAGGAACTGAAAGTCCAGAAACCCGTGTACTATGTCAGCAAAATTTTGCATGGTGCTGAGTTGAATTATTCAGCCATTGAGAAATTCGCTTTGGCCTTGGTAATGGCTTCAAGAAAGCTGCGTCCTTATTTTCAAGCTCACCAAATTGAAGTGCTAACAAATCAGCCACTGAGAAATATCATTCACAGTCCCAAGGCAAGTGGGAGACTGATTAAGTGGGCAATAGAGTTGGGAGAGTTCGATCTCAAGTATAAGCCACGTACGGCCATAAAAGCCCAGGCACTAGCTGACTTCGTGGTGGAATGTACCATACCCAACCAAGAAGTCGGGGGGCAGGAAGATACCATACCTCAAGACAAGAGAGTCGACAATGGGGACAGGGAGAAGAATGACAAGGAGAAAGAATATTGGGTTCTCTATTTTGATGGAGCATCAAAAACAAATTCCAGTGGAGCAGGGTTGGTTTTGCAAAGCCCTGATGGGTTCTTAATTGAGTATGCTATGAAGTTAGATTTTCCAACCACAAACAATGAGGCAGAGTATGAAGCCCTGATAGCTGGCCTTGGTCTAGCTGGGACACTTAGAGTCAAAAACTTAAAGGTCCGTGGAGACTCGAAGCTGATCATATCCCAGGTAAAGGGAGAATTTGAGGCAAGGGATGATACGATGGCTAAGTATGTCCGCCTAGTAAGGGCTGTGATGACCCAATTTAATGAATGCCATGTTGAACACATTCCAAGGGAAGAAAACGTTAAGGCGGATGCGCTATCAAAGTTCGCTTCGTCTGAGATTGACGAAAGTTCAGGAAGTGTGTACTTCCGTGTTTTGAAGACATGGAGCATAGATGTTAAGCTAGTGGCTCCCATAGGCTTGGGGACGTCATGGATTGATCCCATCAAGGCTCACATTCAGACCGGTTGGTTGCCAAGTGATGCAACTGAAGCACGGAAGTTAACTGTTCGGGCACTAAGATACTCTTTGATAGATGGGATTCTTTACAAAAGATCTTTTGTGGTTCCCTACTTGAGGTGTCTCAGGCCCGATGAGGCACGCTTGGCTCTTGAAGAAGTGCATGAAGGTATTTGTGGACAACACTTGGGGGGCAGGGCCTTGGCTCATAAGATAACTCGTTTAGGCTTCTATTGGCCAGAAATGATGGCTGATGCCAAAGAATATGTAAAGAAGTGTGACCGCTGTCAGAAGCATGCACCAATTGTTAGACAACCCCCTGAGATGCTGACCTCTATCAACTCGCCTATTCCCTTTGTCATGTGGGGGATGGATATTCTAGGGCCTTTTCCTATGGCCACGGCACAAAGGAAATTTCTGATTGTAGCCATTGATTATTTCACCAAGTGGATTGAAGCCAAACCCTTGGCCAAAATCACTACTAAGCAGGTTGCACAATTCCTGTGGGAAAACATTATGTGCCGATATGGAATTCCCCGTATCCTTGTCACTGACAATGGAACACAATTCAACAATGAGGAATTCAAGAAGTATTGTGAAGAAAATGAAATCGAGTTACAATTCACCTCTGTGGCTCACCCGCAAGCCAATGGACAAGCAGAGGTAGCAAATCGGATAATCCTGGATGGACTAAAGAAGAGGATCGAGAAGTCAAGAAATAATTGGGTAGATGAGATACTTCCAATATTATGGGCCTACAGGACTACTTGTAGAGTCACGACAGATGCAACTCCTTTCATGTTGGCATATGGGGCGGAAGCAGTAGTTCCCGTGGAGATATCACATTCCTCTCCAAGGATTCAGGCTTTCGATGAGAAAGAAAATGAGGAAGGGCAGAGATTAGCCCTGGATTTAATTGATGAAGTGCGAGATAAAGCACATGCAAAGGTAGTAGAATATCAGAAAAAAGCTTCATTCTACTACAACCTAAGGGTTAAAGAAAGGTTTTTTAAACAAGGCGATCTAATCTTGAGGAAGATAGAAGCATCTGGTGTAGGACAAAAAGGGAAGCTTGCCCCGAATTGGGAAGGGCCGTACAGAGTCAAGAGTGTTCAGGGTAGAGGAACCTACAAGCTGGAGACTATGGATGGTTTTGAAGTCCCGAGAACTTGGCATGCACAAAACCTGAAGGTTTACTATGTGTAGGGCAGTTGGATACGATTCTCACTTGTCATGATGGAGAGTAGGTTGAAAAGCAGCTTGAAGCTTTGCTTAGGATTTATATGTCTTATTATGAAGTTTATTAAGACTTGTGTAAGGGATGAATCCCAAATAATTTTTGAAGCTCAGAGAATTTTTCGAAATATGTTTGAATCTCTATGGCATGGCAATTAAATTAGATGCATGATATGAAAGCCCTATAAAAAGGCCCAATTCAAAAAAAAAAGGTTAAAACTTGTTGGGCCTGGAAGTATGTCAAGCCCAGATAAGGGCCCCAAATATTCAAAGCCCAGCACCCGGGGTCCAAAAACTGGAAGAAAATATATATGAGTATTATCTTCAAAAACCAGAAATAAGTCCCAAATCCAAAAAGGATTTGGATAAATGAAGGCCCAAAAATAAGGCCTAATCCTACTTGAATTAGAAAAAAAAAAAAAAAAAACCAGTATAGGGATCAATAAATCAAGCCCAGGGTCAATACTAAGTGCCCAATTAAAGATCAAAGCCCAGAAAGGCCCAAGTTGAAACCCAATACAAGGTTTCATAAATCTAGCCCAGGTTTAGGGCAAAGATCAACCCAATAAGAGGTAAGCCTAGAAAAGGGCCCAATTAGCAGAAAATTAAATGGCCCCAAATTAAAGACCAATTTAGGGTGGACCAAAGAAGCCCAGTTAAAAGTAAGGGGCCTAATACAAAAAGCCAGTCAAAAAAGGGGAAGGCCCAAGGTAAAGGTCTGGTTTGGAAAAGGCCCAGGGTCAAAAATAAAGTACCCATAAAAGAATTCAGGCCCAAATCTTAGGCTCAAATTTGAGATTGGAAAAAATCCAGCCCAGACTTAGGGCCCAAATCAAATATATGGAGTCACAGAAAGTAATATATCCCAAATCCCAGACCCAATTCGATCAGGTTTCATGTTGTATTCATCGTCGAATTAGTTGAGATCGAAAAGGCTTCGACCAAGGCTAGAAAAGGAGGTTAATTCGGTCAAAAATATTTATCAAGACCAAAATGTTCCTGAGGAAATAATCATGCCCAGTTGACAACCCAAGTGTTTGAAAAGCCTTGTATGAATCCCACTTGATTTTTAGGAAAAAAGGGTGAAAAGAAGCCTAGCTAAATTTGTGGCCCAAATTGAAAGCCCAGAGTTGGGAGCCCAATTAAAAGGCCTGTGGAAAAGATGGTCAATAAGAAGCGAGCCCAGAAAAGGGCCTATATAATTAAAAGTGGGAGGCCCAGGATAAGGCCCACTATATTTTAAAAAACAAAACCCAAGTTTTAGCCCAACATTAGGGGCCTAAATCCAAGTATGTACAAAAATTTATGCAAATGATCTTGACCTATTCGACCAGAAAACACATAGAAGTCCAGGTCGAATGGCTTGAGCTCGAAATCAAGTCGATCAGGGTTGAAAAAGAGGCTTAATTCGACTAGAAATGAGACCCATTCGACCAAGAAACATGAAAGATTCCTGGTCGAAATCATTGAGGTCAAAATTCTGTCGACCTGGGCAACAAAAGATGGCTAATTCGGTCAAAAATGAAGATCCTGACCGAAAGGGACGAAAAACCTGGTCGAAAACTTCCTAGTCGACAAAAAAAAAAAAAAAAAAGGAAGGGGTGAAAATCCTGGCCGAAAATCGACCAGGATTCCTGATCGAATAGAACCTGCTCGAAATTCAGTCGACCAAGGCATACTGAAGGTTAATTCGACCAGGATCCTGGTCGAATGGATTCCTGGTCGAAAATTGTATAAAAAAAAAAAGGGAAGAAAAAAGAAAAAAAAAGAAGGAAGAAAAAATCCTGGAAAATTACAAAAAAATAAGGAAATTCCTTAAAATAATTTCTGAAAGATGTTAATATTTCCAGAAATTAAGGATAAATCCCAGAAAATTAGGGAAAAAATCCAGAAATTAAGGATAAATCCCAGAAAATTAGGGAAAAATCCCAGAAATTAGGGAAAAAATCCAGAAATTAAGGATAAATCCCAGAAAATTAGGGAAAAATCCCAGAAATTAGGGAAAAAAATCCAGAAATTAAGGATAAATCCCAGAAAATTAGGGGAAAATCCCAGAAATTAGGGAAAAAAATCCAGAAATTAAGGATAAATCCCAGAAATTAGGGAAAAATCCCATAAATTAGGGAAAAAAATCCAGAAATTAAAGATAAATCCCAGAAAATTAGGGAAAAATCCCAGAAATTAGGGAAAAAATCCAGAAATTAAGGATAAATCCCAGAAAATTAGGATAAATCCCAGAAATTAAGGGAAAAATCCAGAAATTAGGGAAAATCCCAGAAAATTAGGGAAAAATTCCTGGAAATTAAGATAATTTCTGAATAAAAGGAAGATTCATTGTAAATGTGTAGGTCGCTCCACACTTTACGCAAAAACGAAACCCTGAAAGGGAACGAATAACTTCTGCGAAACCTAATCAATGTTTCCCAAAAGTTGGGGGGCAAATGATAGGGATAAATAAGTCCTGATTTTATAATTAATGGGCTGATAGACCCAATAATAAGATGTATAATATTCAGACCAGAAAGGTTAAGCCTGATGGACCAGATCAGGCCTGGTGGAATAAAAAAGGCTCAAAAGCCCTGATTATTAATTAATTTCGTAATTAATTAATAAGGGAAAAATCAGCTGTTGAGAAGAGTCCCGATAAGGATATAAATCCTTATAGATAAGCCTCAAGGGGACCTAAAAGGATAAGGAATCAGTTTCCTACTATCTAGGACTCCAAAGTCCATTCTAATTATGAGACTTGCCCACCAAGTCTCCTATACCAAGTCCAATTCAAGGACCACCAACATCTATATAAGGGGTCTCACCCCACAGATCAGAACTACGTTTTTTGACTTGATCCTTGGCAATCAGCAAGGTACGTAGGCATAATAAAATTAGTTACGAAACACAAGAGCAGTCAAATCGAGCCTTGGAGCTCACATTCCTTAGTATTAAATACAGCAATTATATATAGTAGTTTTAATCCATAACAATATTTTAGTAGAATTATAAAATAAATGAAATAAATATAGTTTATGACTAATTTCTACTGATACTTTCAAAAGGAAAATCAAATTAGTTCATAATAAATTTTTTACATCAATTTTTATTTTTTTTTATGAAATTTCTAAATATTGTATTAGCTTTTTTTTTTCAAAGTGATTTTCAAATTAATAATGCTTTTGAATTGTATACAATTTTAAAAAAACTTAATAATCATATATTTTGAAGAATACTTTTAATAATTATTACCTGTATTTTTACAATTATCCACTCATCAAATTTATCTTTTGTTCAAGTAAATTACATTTGCTTATTTATCATCAAATTTACTCTAATTATATAAATTATATATAGGATATAAGTGCTCGTATATATTAAGTGTCCGGTTGAAATTTTTTAAAATAAATAAAAGCATACTTATAAATTATATAAGTATTTGTATAAATTTATTTATATCAATTTTTTTTACTAAAATAAAATAAAAATAAATAATTTTTCAATATAATTGTATTAATTTTTATTAACTTATAAATTATAAATAAGGTGAAGTCGAAAAAACACCTGGTTTGGTCTGGCAAGTCATGAGCTCTCAGGCAGAGGCACAACCCATAGAAATGAACAAAGATAATGGGCATCTTTCTTGTATATTACAAAGATAACGGGCATCTTCCTTTTATATTACAAATTTTCCTTCTAAAAAACAGAAATTTCTTAAAGAAGGGGTGATATTAACTGCCCCAAGAAAATTGGTAGTGAGTATATTTGTAACGGTATTCTAATGGCCTATTTATTAGTCACATACATATTGCACACCTAAACACTACTTATACATACATTTTGTTATTTTACATGTTAGCACTTTTGTCATCTTTGTTGTTTCTTTCTTTATGAACCAAGTTTTTTTATCTGAAGCTGTGTTGATGTGATTATACATATAATTGCAGGTATTTACAAGGCTAAGGAATTATGGAGTGTAAAGAATTGGTGCCCTGGGTGCCCTTTACTCCTCAAAAACTGTGCTTAAAGGCCATTAATGGAAAAAGTAAGTGTAAATATTCTAACTTTATTCAAAGTTATGGAGGTTTGTGTGATGAGAAAGTTGAGAAATTGGGTTCTTCAAGTGGGGTTGAGATCAAATTTGGAGATGAAATGGGTAAGGGTGTTAATTTTTTATTTTTTAATTGTGCACGCTAGGTGTTTGTTTTAATGCCTGACAGAAAAGTATGTTTGGTTTTGTGAAATTAATTTCCAGGTTTTTAGTGCATCGATCTTGAGTCTTGTGTGCGTTGTGATTATGGATTTTGTTATGGACTAGTGTTTGTGTTAAGTGTTTGATTATTTTAGGATTTTCTTTTGTGCAGATGAGAGTAGATGTACAGAAACAGAGGAGAGGGTGGTTGAGTGTGAGGATGCAACAAAATTTCTTTATTGTGCTGAAAAGTTACTGGAGCAAGTGGATTTTCCTTCAGTTTCAACTCCGTGTGCAGCTGAAAAGCAAGGAACGAGGCACATTGATGGTATTGACTCCGTAATTGTCAATTTTGGGTAGTGCATCAAGCTAGATTTTGTTTTTGTTTTATTTTGTGCGTGTCTGTGTGTAGTGTGCAGTTTTTTGGATTCTGCTATGTACTAGGGTTTATTCAAATGCTCGGATGATTTGGGAATTTGACTGGACTGATTTATTTGGGATGTTGTGCAGATGAGAGCAAATCCACCGAAAAAGAGGAGCTGAGAGTGGGGGAGTTTGAGGAAATTAATTATTTTTGTGCTGAAAAGTTACCGAGAAACGTAGATTCTCCTTCAGTTTCAACTCCATGTCCAGCAGAGAAGCAAGACAGCAGGAAGAGGCACAATGATGGCATTGACTTGAACAAGAAACCAAAGCAAAGGCCTAAAGTTAAAAAGCATAGACCAAAAATAGCGGTTGATAGGTGGACGCCGAGGAAGCATCTAAAAACTCAAACAGCAAAGAAGTTGACCCCGAAAAATTATAAACCTTCAACTCCTGCGAATGTAAATTTACGTGGGAAAATATTTTCGGGAAAGTCGAGTGACGACAAAGGCTTGACTAGTAATTCAGAAAATGTTAAGGGAGAGGGGAATTTAACTTCCACGTGTGTTGCAGTTTCGTGCAAGCGTTCCCTAAAATTTGAATGTGAAGCAGTTGATAAATGCGATGGTGTAGTAGAATCTTGCAATAGGCCTCATCGATGTCGGCAACCATCGCAAAGTGTTGAAGGATTCTCATTACAAGTGAGCACTGAGTTAAGTATGTGTTCGGATTTCAACACGGAAAGCAAAGAAAGTGGTGAAAAGTGTTCCAAGAGATTTTTCTATCATTATCAGCGTAGAAAGAGAGGTGTAGAGACGTCCTTATCGGAAGAAAACACTGGCATAAATATTGGAACTGAGGAGGGCACAAATTCATTAATTAATACAGATGTAAATCAGTTGATGTTTGATGCTCCACATGAAATGAAGAAACAAAGTGTTTTCCATCAAAATAATCTTCATGGTAACAGCAAATCTGGTTGCTTACAGTTTTATAGGAGAACATTTCGAGTAAACCAGTGTCGGCAAAATAGTAGAAAATCTGGACCCAATTTCCCGAAGATCTGCAAAAAATCTAGGACAACAAGACGGAAGCAAACTACACTCCTGACAATATGGTCTGTCGTAGAAGGAGCTCGTGGTGGGGCAAAGATTAAAGGAGCACGAGGTAGGTGCAAACAAATTACCAGGAATTTTTGTGCTCAAATAAATTGGAAAATTCTGCGTAAAGGGGTCAGGTCCCTCAGGAAATCCAAATACCCGAGGTCCTTGAGTGTCTGCCGTGGTTTCCAAATAGAGATACCACTTCTGAATATGATCATGCCCTCTGAAGAACAAACTCAGGCAGCAATAGCAGATCCAGAATCTTTTAAGTGTGTCGTGGGTTTAATTCCAGTATCTAAATCCAGGGGAAAGAGGTCCAAGAGATCCGTTCGTCAGATTATTCCTAATCCATTACTGAATGAGCTTTCCAGTGCAAGCTATGTCAGCAAGGTCAATGAACCTGAAGCTTATGGAGAACTTCAAGTTGTGGAAAGTGAAAATTATCAATCTTGGAGAAATAAAACCTCAGGAATTGGTAATGAAAATATCGTGGATTGTGACACTGACATGCAGGGGGGGCATCATATGAAAGATACACAGACTCAAACTCTTGATGATGTTCAACTTTTGAAATACGAAAAGTACGTGGAATGCTCATTGAATACACCAAGTTTTCTTCTGGATGATATAAACTTTTACAGAAATCAAAGGCTCCAACCAGAAGAATATCACTTGGATTGTTCATTGAACACACCAAGTATTTTTTTGAATGACATAGAGGCTTATGGCAATAAAAGGCTCCAGCAAGATGAAAATCACTTAGATTGTTCATTAAATACACCAAATGTTATTTTGGATAATGTAGAGGCTCACAGCAATGGAAGTATCCAACTAGAAAGTTACTTAGATTGTTCATTAAATAACTCCCTTGACGTTGTTGTGTATGAATATGAAAATAATCCACCACGGCATAAAGCTGTTCGCCCCGCACAGAGATGTGAACAAAAAACTGAAAATTTTACTCTATTGAGTAAGATTTATCTCCTTGCATGTTTAATGATTTTACTTTTATTGATTAAAATATTTCTCTTAACTTCTTCTGCCTCAACAATTAAATTGTTACAGGTACCAACTATGCATTTGTAAGAGGCTTGATGAAAATCATTGAGAAATTGAAACGGTTAAACATCTATGATGAATGTAATGAACTTGTGGTGCGAGATCCAAACTTTGAGAATGGAACTTTAGGAAACATTGGTCCTCCTAAGAAGCGAAAAGTAGTTCCAAAGGTGGCCCTTGACTCAGAGACTTTGAGGATGTTTAAACTAATGATGGACAATAATGGAAGTGAATATTCTGAAGACACGGAAAGGGATAAGAATGAATGGTGGGCAAAAGAGAGAGAAGTTTTTCGTGGACGCGCCGATTCTTTCATTGCTCGCATGCATCTTATGCAAGGTTAAGTTTTATTTTGCATCATCACTAATAATGTTACCTAGTAGTGATCTTAGATGTTTTGGATGTTTTTGGTTCTTTTGTACATGCGTTACCTGTTCCTTTTACATGATTGTTTCTAAAATACGCACTAATAAAATCAAGAAGACAAGAACTCGCTTATCAAAAAAAAAAGAAGACAAGAACTCACACAAACACAAAAAATTACCTGGTTTGGTCAGTTCAACAAAGCGAGTAAATCTTTAATTCACTATACCAGTAATATACACACCGGATGCTTACACGACAAACACAATTTTCACACCCTAATCTGGCTGGAACGAAGAGTGTAAATGTTACGCAACAACAAATATAATCCACTCTAGACAATGATTAAAATTAATTTTTTCTTTTTAATTTTTCAAAATTTAGGTTGCCTTATTTATGTAGTCTATACTTATATCATAAAAGCTGAAACATTAAAATCTTGGTAGTCGGCAATTTTTCTTTTACTCGGGCTTTATTACTTAATTTTTTGTTACTTGGGCCCGAAATAGAATATAAACATATCATGAAAGCCTACTTATTTAATTTTTTATGGGCTTTTTTATTCAAAACCTCTCATAACGTAACGTGCCATACTGTTTATACAAACCTATATTCTACTTAAAAATCATATAACTATGTAATTTAAACACATCTTTAACACCGAATTATATCAAAACCTATTTTTATAGGTTTAATATTTTTAAAATTTATTATAATTAGAATAAATATAACAAAAAGTAATATACTTAATATATTAAACCGAAGAAAATTACAAATATTAAAAGTAACCCGTGTAGCGCACGGGCTATAGTCTTGTCACTATACACACAGGAAAGGTGAAACCCTATCATGGAAATATGTGAATTTATGTTGTGTAGGGTTCTTTTATCTAGGCTTAAAAATTTAGTTATTCACCATTCTTCCATTATATATTATATATATGGACAATGGACAATATAGTTGATTTTAAGGACTCTGACTTTCTAATATATAGCTAAGGACCTATCTTGTCGAGAGACCTTGTCTATGGCAATATTTTTTCCACTTGTGAGTTTATTTTTTTATTTTTTTTATTTATTTCTGATGACGTGAAGATTATTACCATAATCACGTGAATGAAGAACTGCATCGATGTATGTTAAGCCTTTACTCATTTTTCCCTAAGATAATATATGTTATGATTGACCTATGTCAAAACCATGTTCTTTTCAGGTGATAGACGCTTCTCCAAATGGGAAGGATCTGTCGTGGATTCTGTAGTTGGAGTTTTTTTAACTCAGAATGTAGGTGACAATCTATCCAGGTAAGCTTAGGCTATGAGGATTCATACAACTATATATGTAGACAAATTAAAATAAAATATATTACCTATTACACATGAATGTTACAATTTTGTTTATTGTTGCATGCAGCTCTGCCTTCATAAATTTGGCTGCAAAATATCCCGTTAAGCCTAGAAGCAAAGAAATTTCTGAGGATGTGGAATTCATAATTAAGCAAGAATTAGTTGGAAGCAATGCAAGAGGATCGGATATTCAAGTTGGTAATAAATCTATCGATGTCAAAGATGGAGACACTGAAGCAGTTGAGTTCGAACAATCCTGTTCACATGCATTTCCATTTCAAGATCTAGAAGCCTCAATGCTTGATATGGATCTGAACAGAAATAATAAGTTTGACAATGGTGAACCTTCTAATTTTAGAAAGTTATTAGAATTGGAAGAACTTGATTTTCTGAAGCAGTTTTATGGTGCTGAGAACAATCTATCATCATATAATGTAAACATGGACTTAAAGTCGAGCACCACAGAAAGAAGTATGCATACATCAGTGAGTGCTGCTCCGTTTAATCTGAATGCGGATCCACTAGGACTTTCCAGAGGAGTAGCACAGAATAAAAGTGAAAGTACTGGAAATCTGGAGCTTTCAGGAAGTCAAATCACAACTCATCACAATGTCAGTAAGAAGTCAAAGCCGAAAAAATATAGTCATAAGGATGAGAAGAAGAAAAAGACAGGAGCCGACTGGGAAGAACTGAGGAAAACCTATTGTAATAATATTGAAAGAGGAAAGGATGATGTCACCATGGATGCTGTTGACTGGGAGGCAGTCAGGAATGCTACACATAGAGAAATTTCTCATGTTATAGAAAAACGGGGAATGCACAATGTGCTTGCAGCACGAATTAAGGTACATCATTCTATTGATTTGGTAAATTGTAGGATGGACTAATATTTTCAGAGGCACTGGTTGAGTTATTAAAGTTCTATATGAGTATCCATTTTTCGTTCTTTAAATATTTTGCAGGACTTCCTAGAACGAGTAGTCAAGGACCATGGAAAGATTGACCTTGAATGGTTAAGAGATATTCCACCAGATGATGCAAAGTAAAAAAAAATAAAATTGTTAAGAGATATACCATTAAAATTTCGATTACTTAATATGTGGGGATTCTCAAGTACTTGAGCTTTTAGGGACTTTTTGCTGAGCATAGAAGGACTTGGGCTAAAAAGTGTGGAGTGCGTGCGACTTTTGACATTACATCACCGTGCTTTTCCTGTAAGATAGTAACTTTTCATCATTCACCAGTTTTCAGCTTAATCCAATTTGATTTAATATTGAATTTCATATCTTTTTATACATTAAGGTCGACACGAATGTGGCTCGAGTAGCAGTGCGTCTTGGATGGGTTCCACTAGCACCACTACCTGAAAAACTTAAGTTACATCTACTGGAATCGTAAGTTTATGAAGCTCTATATCTTAATCTGCAACAAGACTCGTAAGTTTATGAAGTCTTAAATCTTTATCTGCAACAAGATCATTAGTTTATGAAGCTCCAAATCTTAATCTGCACCAACAATGATGAGTTACTGTCTGGGAATAGTAACTGAATTGACCATGATTATTACTGGTCATATATGTGTGTCTTTTCCCCTTGGTTCCGGGATAGATGATTTTAACTTTTAGAGAAAAGAAAAGAAATCATCGTAGCAGAATTTGTGATTTTGAAGATCGACATTTATTGACACATCCTTTGGCTCCCACTTGGAAACTAGAAACCACTTCTCTAAAAAATTAACGTAAGCTCACATCATGTACATATACAGTCCTTAAGGACGCTGATTAGTTACATCATAAACTTTGTCAATGCTGGAGACATTCACATTCCTGTTAAAGTGAGAAGTTGATTTTTATTTTCACAATTTTTAATATCAGGATTTTTAATAGACGTTAAAAACAAATTCTCAAGTGTTAACTTTTTTATTTGAATTGAGGTAGTATTTTTTAAATTAATAGCCCCCCTTGTTATCTAGTGGAGCAATCAAGTTCACTGTATGGTAAATAAAACAGGAATCGGCCTTCTATTTTTTTCAGATGTTTTATAATATTAAATTTTATCTTTCGGGAGAACAACACTCTTAATTTCTTTTAATGTTTAGTTTTGGCATGAATTGCAAGTAAAAAAAATTAAGTACTACATCCAGTTGAAATCAGCAGTTTTTGTAGAACACGGGGAGCTTATTCTATACTCAACTTATTATTGTTCTTTTATATTTTAGGATGTTTTAAATATTAAATGGTATCTGTTCAGACAACAATCTATTTTTTTTCAGTCTTAGCAAGATTCAGAAGTAACAAAATTAACTACTACATCCAGTTGAGGTCTATGGTTTTTATAAAACGAAAGGAGTTTAATTTTATACCTAATTATTGTTATGTTATTGGAAAAGTATGGGGCGTTAATCCCCCCTTCCCCCTCACAGCAAAAGAAAAGGAAAGAAAATTCGTTGTTTATAAGTTCATATTGTAAGGAGTATTCATAATTGAATTGTCAATACCTTTAACTCTCGTGTTGTGTATAACTGGTATCAATGCACCCTATGTGTCAGTTTCCTCCTAAAGATGATTTTTTATGTTGTTTCATTTTAGGTATCCTTTGTTAGACAAGATTCAGATATATCTGTTTCCACGGCTATGCAACCTTGATCAAGAAACACTGTAAGTTATATCTTCCTCCGCACATTATTATTTATGCGCATGCATTTTAAATATTGATTAGCGGATATCTCTGTTGTCTTTCTGTTACGATGGTCTTCTTTCTTAAGTTGATACGGATAGACGAATTAAGAATCTGTGCAATCATAGTCAGTATCAGTGCTTAAAATGGCTCTTTATGGTGTCTGCCTAGGCTCTTGTACCTGTATTTGACATATTTCTATTTTTCTGCTTTCTACAGATGGATGTAAAATTATGATTTTTTTACTAATTTTGCATGTTTTAATATACAGGTATCAATTGCATTATCAATTGATTACATTTGGAAAGGTACCTATGATATTATTGCATTATATTTCTTTTACCTTTAAGTTTGTTCCAAAAACATCACTAGCAGTGTCAAAGCTTTGTAGGTATTCTGCACGAAGATAAATCCAAACTGCAATGCATGCCCATTTAAAGGAGAGTGCAAGCACTATGCAAGTTCAGTTGCTAGGTTTGTATTTTATTTCTAAAGCACTATGCAAGTTCAGTTGCTAGGTTTGTATTTTATTTCTGAAAATTTTCAGTAAGCCCAACTCCTTGCAACTAATCATTGTACAGAAGTGAAGTTGTTTATGCTGAATAGATGTGGATGACGATGAATCGATGATACATGTGTTTATATATCTTCCTACACTATTGAGTATATTTTTTTCCTCTAGCTTCTTGGATTAATATAAAGCCAGTTTACCACTGGATGGTATCCTCAAGTTACCACCACTATAGGACTTAATTGATTTTAGCCTTACTTAATACATTGATTTCATAGTATTAGTTGTTAATCTCTGATGATTAGATCAATGTCTCTGTTATTAGGAAAGATAATGTGAGGCTTACTGTAGTCTAGTAGAGTCGATTCATTTAAAGTCATAGTTATATGTGGATCATTTATAATTACTTGAATTTAAAGGCCATTTGCTAATACATGTCGTGCTATTTGCTACATCTTTAAAATTAAATCAAAAGTAATTGCTAAAACATGTCAGTGCTGTCTGACAGGGTTTTCTATTTTCATGCATATTGTGTTTAAGATCTTGCATATAAATAGGAATAAAATTTGGTTTGACTTGAAAATATCATGCCTTTTAATTATTTCTTCTGACTAGATCTTCTCTAGATATCGGTGGAAATCAGTAACTGATCAAACTTCTATAGATATAGCTGTAGATACTATTTGATTCAAATTAATCAAGTAATCTACCAAGAATTAAGAATCAAAGTTTAATTTTATCTAATTTCCTTTTAGTAAAAAACCATTAATAAAATATTCATTAAAGCAGATTACGAGTATTGGATTGTTAATGCAGTTCATGGCAAGCCCTTCCCTGGCCCAGGGATAAAAATTTCGTGGCTTCAAACATGTCACCTGAGGCTCCAGATGAAAACCTTCCTGTGTTCGTTACACCACTCCCCGAGTCTGTCTCCGAGGTCAAAATCTTAGATGAAGATGATCCAAATCTCTCTGAGATTAATGTCTTGGATTCAACTTATCATACTCAAGATTGTCAACCAATTATTGAAGTTCCAGAATCTCCTAGACCTGAATCTGTTGAGCCACAAGAACTACGTGACATTGAGGATTACTGTACAGATCACGATGATGAGATACCTACCATCAGACTGAATGAAAAGGAGCTGAAGGAGAATTTGCAGCATATACTAGTGAATGAGTATATGTTTCAAGAAGGGGACATTGCAGATGCATTGACTGCTTTGACTAAGGTAGCTGCTTCAGTTCACTCGCGGAAGTTGAAGTTCACTGAAAAGCTGAAAACAGTGCACCAAGTGTAAGTTGATACATCAAGGCAGCATTTGCAGTGCCATCATGTAAAACTATTTGAATAATTTTGTGGTTGATTAAGAAGAATTTTACTGTTCTTTACGTGCATTTGGGTGACAACAAATAACTTTATCACTTAAGTTTCTATACCTAACTAGTTGCTTTTACTTTTCTCTGTCGACTTTTATAAAGTGAATACCTTACCAGAAACCAAGCTTTCCAATTACATTAGATGAATAATAAAAGATGGCTGTCTTGCAGTCGATGAAAATGTGATGTATAATTTTGTGATCTTATTTTCTTTTAAATGCAGCTTTGAGCTACCTGATTTTCACCCTCTTCTAGAAAAGGTGAACTTCTTGACGCACTTATCAACTAAATAAAGTATTTGTAATGCTAGTGCATCTAATCTTATGAACTTGCACTCTTTTAATATACAGTTTGAGGAAAGGGTAATTGGAGACTCATGCCCATACCTTCTCGCAATATGGCCAACAGGTACAGAAGTCAACGCAATATTTATTAGTGTTAACTATGCTGTTTGCAATGTATATACTATTTCTAATCTGGTTGTGGATGTTTACCTGCTAGGTGTTATTTCAGAACCCTTCCAACATCACAACAGCAGTAGCTGTTCACAGGAATTAGGAATGAACAATGAGGTTGCAATTTACCCTTCTACTAGAACCAATCAAGGAGAAACGATCAAAGGAACAATATTGGTAAGGGAATTTCTAAGTGTTCAAAGCTAATTTCTTAAATATGTATGCCTTCTAATCGGATACAATTAACAATTAATAAACAGATACCTTGCCGGACAGCTAATAGAGGGAAATTCCCACTTAATGGAACATACTTTCAGGTTAATGAGGTAATTGCTTCAACAATGTATTTCGTTTTCTACTAAATATATTTAGTTACATCATTGTGTTGGACATTAACAGAAGCATAATCTGTCGTAGGTATTTGCTGATTTTGAATCTAGCAAGCACCCGATAGACATTCCCGAAGCGTGGATATGCAATCTGCCAAGGCGAAGTCTACACTGTGGGTCGTCTGCAACTGCGATATTTAGGGGTAAGGAAGTAAAGTATATTGTTAATAACAGTTTTTTAACGGAAATATAATGTGGTTTTTCCTTGATTGTCTTTGATTTTTCAAGAAATAGATAATTTTCAGCAACAGTTAAACGGAAATTCAATGTGGTTTTTCCTTAACTGTCTTTGATTTTCTTAATTGCTTATATTCCTCATTCAGGTTCAATAATGGAGGAGATTCAGTATTGCTTTTGGAGAGGTATGAATGGTTCTTGTTCTTATGCCTATAATGATATTTTTTATCACATCCATATAAACACAAATTTTGGATGACAAGTGATATAAAAATGATTTACTTGAAGTAAAAATGAAACTTGCTACTTGGCAAAAGATATATGAAACTGGCTACTTATCCAAAATAATATAAAATAAATCTTAAATTTTTGATGCAATAACTAGAATGTTAGAGTTATATTTCTTTGGATACAATCTTTATATAAACTACCTTGAAAGTATTTTTTCCTTGAAAGTAGTTACCTATCCAAAAACAATAAAAGGACACCAGGGTTAGATGTATCTTTGATTAAATTTGGAAAGGTACCTATAATATTATTGCATTATATTTGGAGTTCATTAGGAACAATAATGTTTCATTATTTTTATTTAATTGCAAACACCCTGATGTATCTTGTTTCTTCATTTTTTAATTCTTTTTTTAATTCTTAATAAAAGGTGCTTATATCAAATCGAATAGGAGATTAAAGTACAGATCTTATAATGACAATATAAGCGAGGAATAGACTTGTATATTTATAAATTTTAGTAATACTTAATATGTCAACTTATATCATTCAAATGGTTGATTAAAATATAATGCAGGATATATTTGTGTGAGAGGATTTGATAGGAGTCAGAGGGTAACTATGGATTTGCATCCAAGATTACATATCTCGAAAAGAAAAAGTGAGAGCAGGAACCAGAAGGGAAATTGAGGAGTCCAGAATAAACTTGAAAGACATTTAGCAAGGTGTAAAAGTTTTTAGTAGTCAATTGAGATTAAGTTCTAGCAAACCTAATGATCTTTGGTAGTTTCTAGAATAGTGTATTAGGTGCATGTATATGTTTAAATTATATATTACTCATTATAATATATAATTGAACTTTTTACTGCATGTGATTTGATTGATGATAGATGTATACTTTGAACTTGAAGAGTTGCATTACCAATTTGCCTACTTGCTAGTATACTGAAAGCTGGACACAGCAAATGATTTGAATTTTTTATGAAAGAAGTTTGGAAATTTGAACAAAATTTTGAAACTTCACTAAAATTATGAAGTAGAGTTAGTTTAACTTTGTAGCATGCAAGCATGAGACTCAATTACTAAAAAAATATGTACAAATTAGAAAAACAAAACTTTGTAAATATGAACTTTGAGAATATATATTGAAAATTTCTTGAATCTACCTATTTAATTATTTAAATACAAATTAATTTTATAAAGTGGATAACGTTTTATTAACTTTGTACCAATATTACTTTAAAAATTTTGATTGTAGAATTTGAAAAACCTATATTCTTTTGTTTAAAATTAAGTAGGGTTAAATATCAAAATAGTTACTGAAGTGAAGGTCATATATCACTTTCTTCACTAATTTTAACGGGTATCATTTTGATCACTAAAGTCATATAAATATCAAATAGATAACTCTAAAAATGCAATTATAAAGTAAATATTATCATCTGTTATGTTCTACACATTTTTTTTAACACTACTATAACCAAATGAAAAGTTGTGAACTATAGTATTTTAGATAATATATCTAGATTTAAAAAAAATTATTTACTATTTATTTTAAATTTTATAGTTATTTTATCTTAATTAAAAATAAATAGTAAATAAAAGTTTTAAAATCTAGATATATTATTTAAAATACTAGAGTTCATAACTTTTCATTTGATTATAGTAGCGTTGAAGAAAAATGTGTAGAACTTAACAAAAGATAATATTTACTTTTTCGTCACATTTTTGGAGTTATCTGTTTGATAATTATACGACTTTCGTGATCAAAATGATACCCCGTTAAGATCAGTGAAGGAATTGATATATCACTTTCACTTCGGTGACCAATTTGATATTTAACCCAAATTAAGTGCATTCAGCTTCATGAAATTTATATGAAGGTGGTTTTTTCTTCTATTCTAGTCGTTTCAAATACGAGGGAAAAAAATACTTAAAAATAAGTTTTAAAAAGATGATCCTCGGTCACTAATATAAAATTTTGGAGTTGGAGTTTAATCTTGGCAAGAAGAAATTAAGTAAGAGTGAAGACTTAACAAGGATTAACAGGTTTTAGAGATGTCTAGAGAGAGAAATAGAGAGTAGGAGAGACGAGAGAATTAAGGCAAAGATTCAAACATCAGCAATGAAATTCTTCTTGGATGAAGAGTACTAACAAAGATAAATTGCATGGATCTTCAAATAACAAGGAGACAAAAAGAACGGATAACAAGATAAAGAGAGATTACCATGCAGTTTATTCTCTCGTATTCAAGTCTTGTAGATGCAGGGAGTTATTTATGAAAATGAAAGAGATATTTCCTTAGCTCTTATTAAGATTCATGAGAGAAGCTTCTCAAGAATGAATTCAAATTTAGGAGAGCAAGTTCTTAAAAGTAAAGAGATAAGTACGAGACAAGTCAAAGATGGGGCGTTGGAGGAGAAAGAAAAGGTATTGCAGTTTCTCTTCAGTTAGGCTCAGCTTGTAGATTGTGAGACACTACAGGGGGTCATTTACAACCAGGATAAAAAAATATCGGAAATATTAAGACAAATCCATGACAAGAGTCCAGTAAAGAGGATCAGCAGAAGACTAACGATAACAACAATAATGGTGTACCGTGGAATAATAAGAACTGGTCTCCAGGCAACAGGAAATCTTATGCGGAAGTTGTTAAGACAATGGACCAGGACAGGTCCACGGAAAAAAAGCCGCTAGCATCAGAGTTTCAGCAGAGGTCATTCAGCACCAGTCCAAGAGAGAACAGAAATCTTCTTCTCTCGTGAAAATGTGTCTCAAACGGAGGTTTGGATAGCTTTTAAATCAAATTAATCCTACCACTCATGTATAATATAAATATAATATAATCACAGAATAATATAATTCAAAAGCATATTACACTTACACATAATCATACATTTATATATAATATTAAAAATAACTTATTAACGTGGGAGATAATTTACTCTCACAGGATGTGCTACATTTTCGAATTTTTAAAATATTTAGTCATCAAAATTTACGGGACTTGTACAACACAAAACAAATACTATCCAATATCTTACAAAAAATATCTTACAAGACTTGCACGGAAATTAGCACACGTTATCCAAAAGGCCAGATCACAAACACACTACACACTAGCCATGGCTATATGTGTCCCACAACTTCAGCGAGATGCCCACTATATATTAGTACACCGCATATGAAGTGCCAATCACGAGATTATCTACTCGCGACGAATATCGTACAAACTCTCGGTTTATACATATATCATAAATAACTCAAAACACATATTTAAAGATCACACACCTAAGTATCCCCAAAATTATATATAAATATATCAAATTAACATCAAAACACACGAGTCCAATTTCAAGAAACCAAATATCGTATAAAATCATTAATTACTAATAAGGTCAAATATGATAAGCTCTAAAGAATACCAATTTACTTCATAAAGATGAATTCAAACAAATAGTACGAAATACGATAGTTGTAGACAATTTGGAGACATTTTCATAATGGCAAGGCTCGTTAAAAACGAACATGTAACAAATTCAGAAAAAATATATTTGTGGACTGCAGAACAGAATCAACCCCAGTAGTACTTTGATGTTCAAGACATGTAGGTATCACAAGAAGCAATAAACTCATCGGATTACACCAACGACATATTTTAACATAATTACAAGCAGAATTTCAGAAAACTTAAAGAACGAAAAATGAAAATAATCAAATTAGCTTTCCAACGAGACTAGAATCACAACAATTCAATAAACATACACTACGCCATAAGTGGACTATTATAATGCCTAAATAGTGTTACAATAGGCCCAAAAAACGTTAAATTAGGTCTATTATAACATCAGGGGGCGTTACGTATACGAGCATTACAATAGACACCCTAATGTAAGACTTCAGTGATCTATTGTAACAGAGAAGAAAACGTTACAATAGACAACTATTGTAACACTAAAAGACCCAAATGTAACGCAAAACGAGTGATACATTAGTTTAATCAAGATTACAGAAGTTGGACCACCTGTGGGTCCCATATAACTTATTGTATCAGTTTGTTCTATCAGTTGTAGCATTTGTAATCTAACACTAAATTAAAACATACATTACACTATAATATGCGTATGTAACATTTAATTTTAAAATTTGAAATACTTGTTCTGTTTAAAATCTACAATACATATCCAAAATGTTACAAACACCACATAAAATTACAACAATACGATCGATCAATTAACCATACTCCAAGCATATCCAAACTATGACGAAGGTTATTACTACTTTGCAGCTATGTTGATCCCCTTCTTCCCATAACAAATTCTTGGCTTTTGCTTCTCCCAATAATCATTTTTCTCTACTTCACCACCTTTTCTTAAAAATTTCTATCCTCGGGAGAAATCTGATTCATAACAAAAACAGATCAAAGTAGGTTAGGGAGTAATCAGACTAATTGCGCATACTTAGTTGGTTAGGGAGTAATCAGACTAATTGCGCATAATTGTTAGTATCAAGAACCTGAACGAGATGGGGGTGGCTCTTTGTTATTGTGCAAAACTGCAACACCTAAAAGCACAGTTCCAAATCCGTAGAGCACTGAAATAATGTCGCTAGCATTTTGACCAGACCAATCCTGTATTTGGAAAAAAATATCAATTTGTCAGCGTTAAAGCAATATCATCCTCTGGGTAAGTATCTGTGATTATCTATCACACCTTAAACATTATTACACTTGCTAAAATCGTAAATGACGTGAACATCGCATATCAAAAATTACACGTGAATTATATATGGCATATATTTGAAAATATCTGGATCAATGGAAACTCGAGGTTGCCTTGTTTAACTACTAATGGACCAATGACACATGGTCATACCAAAACAAAACTTTGTCTGCCCAGTCACAATTCAAAATCAGTAACTTGACGAACTTCATACAGATCCTGTACCACTCCGAGATCTATATTTGCAGATTCCTCGACGATCTTCTTTCAAAGAATCACAGAGGGATTGGACCATGAAGCACACAGTAGGAACAAGAGCCCACTCCTTATGTTGCTCATACAATATTATATTTATATAAATATACACACAAAGAGGTAAGCAATTCAACAAAGAGAGATGGGGCTTTTTCATCGTTATCTTGTAAATGAGCATCAATCAAGAGGAGGGTTTGTTTATCGGTTGATAACTTATTTGAAAAAGATAGAGAAGGAACAAAAATATACCACTTGAGCAAGTCGGTCTTCAAAGCTTCCATCAGTAGCCATGAATATCTTTATTTAAGCTGCTTTTAGGCTCTTCATCTAGTTCCTCATCAAAGCAAAGCAGGAATAAATTTTTACAAATATAAATTAAAGTTAAAAAATACTAGCATCAGTAGACCCCAGAAGTAAAAGACTATAATGACAAAACAAATTGGAAGCCTGAATCCACTATTAAAGAAAATTGTAACTTTCAGGCCGATACACATAATGTAAAACACAAAAAGAAGGCTCTATACCATCTAATTGAATGAAATGTGATATGCATGGATAAAATTATCTTGTTTAACTGTAACGCCCCCAAATCCGGGGTCAGAGGATTTGGTCGTCACTATGAAACCTCAATCCAAATCAACCTGTTTAATCAATAATTAAATGTCAGCGGAAGATATTTAGCAACTAATCCAAGATCTTTTAAGGTTACAGTTCTAGAAACAAGAATTCCAAATTCCATCAATAATTTTTTCACTTTCTTTTAAAACTCTTTTCAATAAATTCCAACTCAAAACTAAACCCACTAGTATAACTTCGAAATGAAGTATATTAGGCCCAAATAAAACACACAACTATAATATAATATAATATAAACCACTTTACACAATAAAACTTACACTAGTTCGCAAACCCTGGACCAACCACCTTCCAAAAGCTTCTTCTTTGCTTCCTCGAATTACGCAGCTAAACAGCGCAAGCTAATCCTCACTGGAGGTTAAATTTGAAAACATGCAAGTATGAGCGAAAGAAATGCTCAGCAAGATCATTAGAACATATATAGGGTCGTTTTGATATAAAAACGACATCTGCAATAGCGCAGAACATTTTAAAAGCATAATTGCTGAATCATAAAATTTTAGTGGAGGAACCCCATAATTGATTCCTTAATTGTATTTAAAAACTATTTTGATATTTTTGAGCGAAATGCTTCAGCAATACTTTGAATCTTTACGAGAATCAAACTCGTAAAACAGTGTTTACGGAAATATCGTAAACAATAATAACAAGAAAAAATGATTATGGATTAAATCATAAACTTTACTCAAAACCGAACTATTCAAATTAATACTTATTTTGCTGTCATATCAAATTAGATATCAATACGAACTTTGATGCTCACAACACCCATACTGAAGTCAACATCAATCATCAATACTAATACCACCTTTGATATTAACAACAACGTAAGTATCAACATAAATCAGAATCTGAATCAAAACTGCTTTTCACCATTATTCCAAAACAGAAACAGTTGATAAATCATTTATTCTATGAATATAAAAAACGATATGATAATTTAGATTAGGATCATTCTCCGACGGACGTACTATCACATGCTGATCAACCCGTGTGATAGCACAAGGTCATGATTCGGAGAAACGTGACCCCAAAAATACGAGTACTCAAACAAAAGGCAATATACCTGCCTGTGGCAAAAATTGTGTCAAAATATTCCATATGGCACTTAGAAATAGCCCTCCGCTGGACCATCCGTCCCGGTCACTTACGCAATTATAATCCAATCTTAAAACCTTTTATTGAAATGGGGTCATAATAATCGACACCCGAAATAATTTTATTCCCCTAATTCTTGGGTAGGAATATTCACAACCAAATCACTTTTCTCAAAATCCCAAAACATTTATAAATCCGATAATTGAATAAGTAAAATCACTTGTCTATTCTGAACATAGAATAGCAGATGAGTATTTGCATAAACATAATTATTTAATTCAACGATATGTAAAAAATTTATCGATTCTAAACTGAGAATAGGGAAAACAATACTTGCATGATAAAATTTAAAATAAATATCACTTGAATAATAAGTGATGATAGAGATACTTGCCTTTGAGTTTTAGTAGTTAGTCACACTCGCAAAGACGCATCTATTCTGACATTGTGTCTCCAAGCATCTTCGTCTTTCTTTTCAACACTTTACTGATATGCTGCTCCTGCGATTGCTAGAAGCCAGTTATCCAATACCATTCCATCTTACTCTTTATCCAACATCTTGTCCTGATCACTCGAACGATCCGTATCTATAATTAAAAGATATAGCTTTAATCGTATAAACGATAATAACTCGACAAACTGCGCGTCAAAACCCTAATGTCTACCCATACGATAGCCCACACATAAAGGAAACAGTCAAACACAAAACTCTTGACCCACGTACACACGTAATTCACATAACATATAAACACATAACTCACGTATCACATAATTCATATCACACATGCCTCGGTTCGTCAAAAGGTTCGACTCGGTACTTTAAGAATTTAAAACGGGTCAAATATGATTTACTGATCAATAATTGACTCAGAATGATTAACAAATCAAACTACCTTGCAATACAAAAGAAATTAGGTCTCAAAAGTATTTTTATTGAAAGCGAAATATTTGTGGCTATGCTAACATTAGGACACACATTGTTTTACCTCCCAGCAATCTGATTTCGTCCCGCGTTTCAGCTTTTAACAAACAATTTTGCGGACGAAAATAACCCGAAAAATTATGAAAATAATTTTAAAATTCCCGGAATTATTGAAAACTAATAAAATAAATTTTCATAATTTTTAAAATATTTTTGACTCGTGCACCATACCCACATTTTATAATTAACGAACCGAACCGCACTTAAAATAAATTCAGAAAATCACGAAAATAGTCTTAAAATGTTACAAATATCCCGAAGTTTATAAAAACATAAATTTCA
Source organism: Apium graveolens (assembly GCF_009905375.1). Lineage (NCBI taxonomy): Eukaryota > Viridiplantae > Streptophyta > Magnoliopsida > Apiales > Apiaceae > Apium > Apium graveolens. Next base: position 238,803,884 of record NC_133649.1, on the reverse strand, counting down.
AAATTTTAAAACAATTTTTGAAACACAATTTATACCCGCTTTTAACGATTAAAAGATTCATCACGCGGGTAAAATTAATCCCAAAAATTCCCAAAATAATTTTAAAATTCTCAGAATATTCCAAACTTAGATAAATATGAGTTTCGTAATTTTTGAAGAATTTTGGAATTAAATACGGATTTTACAAATAAATGAAATCAGAAAATCATACAGGGCTAAATAATTGATGAAATATTGATTTCTAAATTTTATAAAATCCAAAAAATAATTATTGTAATTATAAAGTCATAAAAATAATTTTAAAGATAATTTAAATATTTATGAAATTAAATTTTCAATAAAATTACTTTTAAAGACAAAAACAAAACGATACGACTCAGTAATTAATAATACAAATAATCCTCAATCACAATTGAGTCCCTCACAATTAATATTGCATACACATAGCAGACACATAATATCCATCCAATCCCTAATATTACTAAACGAACTCAATTTACCGATATCAATAAAATGATCGATTTTCAAATAAACTTTTCAAAATGATAAATTTAAGTAAATATTTTTAGAAATTAACAAGGATCGATATAACACTTAACAATTAGCACATTACCATTTAGTAACACCAACTCGTCAAACAAGAATAAAATATCCATAATTTTATTCCTTCCTAATCTAAAAATCACCAAAACATATTCAAATAATAATAATAATTCTGAAAAATATGGGATATCACAATCTACCCCCTTATAAGGATTCCGTCCTCGGAATCAGTAGAAGAGAACACTGGGGATCTTCTGGCCAACTTTCCAACTTTGTATACGTAACTTTTCTCAAAATCTGAAATAAAAACTTGGATTCCTTGTATAACATAATGATCACGGGAGCTTCACTCCGCACCACTGTTTCATCCACATCCTTTGACCAATTCCTCAATAGAATTACTTGTACTGATCGAGAGAAAGAAGAATAAAAAGAAAGATAGAGAGAAAGAGAAAGAAAAAGAAAGAGAGATAGATTTAAGTAGAGAGAGAAATAAAGAAATAGACTGACTTCGTTATACACCACTGATATTCTAATCGCATTGCAATCCATCGTTGTCCTTCGTAATCCCATCACACCGCCTTACTTTGACTTGACCAAGATAACTCAGCTTAACTTGATTGGCATACCTTCGAATATTTGAGATAATATAATAATGGAATTTCAAAGAGAAAAGAATTTTATATCAAAACGGGACAAAAATCTGAATTTGATAAAAAAATATTGTTGAAATAAAAGAATAAACGAGAGATAATATGATCAAATGAACTTGGTATTGCGTGTCCAAATTAAGTCACTACTAAAGGTTGTTAACCTTCTTGTAGTCACAACACACACAAGTGATGGCGTCCCATCCAACTCTTATCACACAGACATGTATACCTTGTGTCCCCTATAGTTAGGGTTGTTCATCTCAGTCAGAATAAAAGAATATGAATGGAATTCAAAATCAAATGAATAAAACTGAAAAGATTTCAAAGATGATATTTCTGAAGGAAATGGAATCCAGAGAACAAAATTCTGGCACAAAATGACTAAACGAGTGTTAGGGAATATATCCTCTAACAGATACCTTTTTCTTAGAGATGTCAAAAGAATTTATAGAAAGAGAAGGTATTGCCGAGATCTTAATACTTATCTTTTATTTGAACTCTTCTGTTGACTCGTCATCTGATTCTAGATACTTCTTCATGTTCTGAGGATATCGATAATCTTCGTCGTCGTCGAATCGTAGTAGCCCCGAAAGATTCCACAATAGAAGTTTGCAGCTTCCTGAAGTTCCATCCAGCTCAACACACCCATTTCAAATGTATGTGCCTATCTTAACTTATTCGTTGGTACTATATCCAATAGTCCAACAGGAACTCGATATGAGCTCAAGCGTCCTCACATAGCTATACACACTCATACACACTCTCGTTTCTAGTTTACTAGAACCTCAGCTCTGATACCAACCTGTAACGCCCCCAAATCCGGGGTCAGAGGATTTGGTCGTCTCTATGAAACCTCAATCCAAATCAACCTGTTGAATCAATAATTAAATACCAGCAGAAGATATTTATCAAAAATGACTCCAAACTAATCCAAGATCTTTTAAGGTTACAGTTCTAGAAACAAGAATTCCAAATTCCATCAATAATTTTTTCACTTTCTTTAAAAACTCTTTTCAATAAATTCCAACTCAAAACTAAACCCACTAGTATAACTTCGAAATGAAGTATACTAGGCCCAAATAAAATACACAACTATAATATAATATAATATAAACCACTTTACACAATAAAACTTACACTAGTTCGCAAACCCTGGACCAACCACCTTCCAAAAGCTTCTTCTTTGCTTCCTCGAATTACGCAGCTAAACAGCGCAAGCTAATCCTCATTGGAGGTTGAATTTGAAAACAGGCAAGTATGAGCGAAAAAAATGCTCAGCAAGATCATTATAACATATATAGGGTCGTTTTGATATAAAACCGACATTGGCAATAACGCAGAACATTTTAAAATCATAATTGCTGAATCATAAAATTTTAGTAGAGGAACCCCAGAATTGATTCCTTAATTATATTTAAAAACAATTTTGATATTTTTGAGCGAAATGCTTCAGCAATACTTTGAATCTTGACGAGAATCAAACTCGTAAAACAGTGTTTACGGAAATATCGTAAACAATAATAACAATAAACAATGATTATGGATTAAATCATGAACTTTACTCAAAACCGAACTCTTCAAATTAATACTTATTTTGCTGTCATATCAAATTAGATATCAATACGAACTTTGATGCTCACAACACCCATACTGAAGTCAACATCATTCATCAATAATAATACCACCTTTGATATTAACAACAACGTAAGTATCAGCATAAATCAGAATCTGAATCAAAACTGCTTTTCACCATTATTCCAAAACAGAAACAGTTGATAAATCATTTGTTCTATGAATATCAAAAATGATATGATAATTTAGATTAGGATCATTCTCCGACGGACGTATTATCACATGCTGATCAGCCCGTGTGATAGCACACGGTCATGATTCGTAGAAACGTGACCCCAAAAACACGAGTACTCAAACAAAAGGCAATATACCTACCTGTGGCAAAAATTGTGTCAAAATATTCCATATGGCACTTAGAGATAGCCCTCCGCTGGACCGTCCGTCCCGGTCACTTACGGAATTATGATCCAATCTTAAAACCTTTTATTGAAATGGGGTCATAATAATCGACACCCGAAATAATTTTATTCCCTCAATTCTTGGGTAGGAATATTCGCAACCAAATCACTTTTCTCAAACTCCCAAAACATTTATAAATCCGATAATTGGATAAGTAAAATCACTTGCTTATTCTGAACATAGAATAACATATGAGTATTTGCATAAACATAATTATTTAATTCAACGATATGTAAAACATTTATCGATTCTAAACTGAGAATATGGAAAACAATACCTGCATGATAAAATTTAAAATAAATATCACTTGAACAATAAGTGATGATAGGGATACATGCCTTTGAATTTTAGTAGTTAGTCACACTTGCAAAGATGCATCTATTCTGACATCCTGTCTCAAAGCATCTTCGTCTTTCTTTTCAACACTTTACTGATATGCTGCTCCTGCGATTGCTAGAAGCCAGTTATCCAATACCATTCCATCTCACCCTTTATCCAACATCTTGTCCTGATCACTCGAACGATCCATATCTATAATTAAAAGATATAGCTTTAATCGTCTAAACGATAATAACGCGACAAACTGCGCGTCAAAACCCTTATGTCTACCTTTACGATAGCCCACACATAAAGAAAACAGTCAAACACAAAACTCTTGACCCACATACACACGTAATTCACATAACATATAAACACATAACTCACGTATCACATAATTCATATCAAACATGCCTCAGTTCGTCAAAAGGTTCAACTCGGTACTTTAAGAATTTAAAACGGGTCAAATATGATTTTACTGATCAATAATTGACTCAGAATGATTAACAAATCAAACGACCTTGCAATACAAAAGAAATTAGGTCTCAAAAGTATTTTTATTGAAAGCGGAATATTTTTCTGAGTCTAGACACGTTCGTTTCGTATTAAACGGACGAACAATTTATTTAATACGAATAAAATAAGAATAAATTATTTGATAATATTTATCGAGCCTTAAAAATAATTTAGAATAATATTTTAAAGCTCAAAACTATTTTTCGGAATTTTTAAATCATAAGAAATAATTAACTCGAATTAAATAATCAATTAAAATTCATTAACTAAATAATTTGGATTTATTTTCAAATAATAATAAAAATAATAATCTTCAAAACTAAAAATAATATTTTCTTGGAAATCGGACAGCACCTCCTCTATTTCTCGGAGTGCCAGTCGATATCATATCGACACAACCAACAACAATCAACACAATAATTTATATTTAAACGTATAAACACTCTAGAAATGAATAACACGATCAAAAATGACTTCTACACCCACTTCTAAAAATTACGAAATAAATATATAAACACTAACATGCTATAATATACCCAAAATATAAAATCAGAATCTCGGAATCCTTACCCAAAATAAATTCTGGTCACTCCAAAGAGAATATCTGATGTCCGGAAAATATCTTCAGAAAAATCCGAAATTAATATCCATAGATATACATACGCTGGCATGCCATGTGGAGTAATCAAAATCGTCAAACTCCTTTTGTACGTCCCGAGAATAAATTAAAACGGAAATATAACGGTAATATGCCTTGCAAATTATCTCCTCAAAATCTTGCAAAATATATACCCATGCGTAGGTATCGAAACTCTGATCGTTTATATATATAATAATTGAAATTTGGATATACGATTTATAAGATATGAATTTTTGAAAATTAAAAGTAAATAAATAAACGGTATAGGAGAGAAATAAGAGACAAACTGAGGGAGTAAAGGAAAAGGAACAAACAGGGGCTGGGGGCTAATGGCGCGTGAGTGATAGTTGAGAGAGAAGAGAGAGAAGGGAGAGAGAAGAGAGAGAAAGAAGGGTGGGGGTCTGTCTGAGCATGTTTCTGTTTGTTTTGTTTTGTTCTTCTTCTTTTTTTTTAACTTGCCACGCTGCAAGAAAAATTCTGATCATCTGCCACGTATTTGTGGCTATGCTAAAATTAGGACACGCATTGCTTTACCTCCCGGCAGTCTGATTTCGTCCCGCGTTTCACCTTTGAACGAACAATTTTGCGGATGAAAATAACCCGAAAAATTATGAAAATAATTTTAAAATTCCCGGAATAATTGAAAACTAATAAAATAAAATTTTCATAATTTTTAAAATATTTTTGACTCGTTCGCCATACCCGCATTTTACAATTAACGAAGCACTTGAAACAAATTCTGAAAATCACGAAAATAGTCTTAAAATGTTACAAATATCACGAAGTTTATAAAAACATAAATTTCGAAATTTTAAAACAATTTTTGAAATACAATTTATACCCGCTTTTAACAATTAAACGATTCAACGGGCGGGTAAAATTAATCCCAAAAATTCCCAAAATAATTTTAAAATTCTCAGAATATTCCAAACTTCAATAAATATAAGTTTCGTAATTTTTGAAGAATTTTGGAATTAAATACGGATTTTACAAATAAATGAAATCAGAAAATCATACAGGGCTAAATAATTGATGAAATATTGATTTCTAAATTTATAAAATCCAAAAAATAATTATTGTAATTATGAAGTCATAAAAATAAATTTAAAGATAATTTAAATATTTATGAAATTAAATTTTCAATAAAATTACTTTTAAAGATAAAAACAAAACGATACGACTCAGTAATTAATAATACAAATAATCCTCAATCACAATTGAGTCCCTAACGATTAATATTATATACACATAGCAGACATAATATCCATCCAATCCCTAATATTACTAAACGAACTCAATTTACCGATATCAATAAAATGATCTATTTTCAAATAAACTTTTGAAAATAATACATTTAAGTAAATATTTTTAGAAATTAACAAGGATCGATATAACACTTAACAATTAGCACATTACCATTTAATAACACCAACTCGTCAAATAAGAATAAAATATCCATAATTTTATTCCTTCATAATCAGAAAATCACCTAAACATATTCAAATAATAATAATAATAATTCTAAAAAATATGGGATATGACATTAACGTATCAATTATGTTACATTAAAAACAAAATTACCAAAAAGGAATCTGCCAAACCCCATAATATTATACATTTATGTAAAGCCAGAAAGGTGAAGGAATACGGAAAAATATAAAAAACAACATCTTCAACAAGACTTAGTCGAAATATAGTGAAACAGGTCACTAAAGTTACGAACAAATGTCAATTATATTTCCAAGTCTCCAACTGTATCTAAAATGATAAATTACCAACCTCTGAATTTAGATAAATTAACTCCTTGAACAAAAGTAGATAATCCCTACGCAAATTCAACTATCCAATATGATAAATGAAAGCACTATTTCTTAACAGAGTAAGAGAACTCTATCTTGCTTCAAAATAAAACTGCAGTGAGAAATTTATGGTACAAAAAACAGCCAATTCTTGACATCGACTTTAAATAAATAATAGACAAAAGAAAGAATTGATAAAAAAAATTAAGTGCTTTAAATTTCTAAAAAATTAAAGTTGGAGTTTAAATTGTATAGGAGCTTAGTTATCAATTGCCAAAATAATTCAGAGAATGGCATGGTTCCCAAACAACATGCATTGCAACGAAATTCCAAGAACAAAAAGAAATAATAAAAAATTAAAATGCACATAATGATAATTTACTTTTTTTTTACTTAAAAAAGGACAAATTTGGGATACAAGCTAGAAAAATAAAATTTAAGAGCATAACAAACTGGTACTTAATTATTGAAACATAAAACTGATGATGAGAAATAAAGGCAAATCCATTGATAAACGTCTGATAATCAAGATATGATTATGCAAACGGACTATATATATGCACAGTAGAGAATTAAAATCTTATAATGTGACCAAACTTATCCCAGATGAAGCCTGGACCTGTCCCTTTGACCTTTGCAAGTTCATCATCTATCATTACAAAACAAAACAAAACACACAATCAACACCAACAAACACACTCATACCATATTAGGCAAATACAAATCAAATTACTTGAAAACTCAAAAAAGATAATCAACTATCTCTCACTCAGTTTTGACATCAGGCGTTGTGAAATGTCCAGGTCCAGAAGCACCATGAGGCGGCAAAAACCCCAAAAACTTCTGCAAATTAATCCTTATACTTATCGAACACAAAATACCTAAACCCCACTACATAACAAGAAAGAGAGCAAAAATACATGAAATCGAAGCCTTCAATCCTAAGATATGAAGAAGCCCTAGAAACAAAAATAAGGAGCAATTAGTTCAGATTAAATAAATACGAGCCCTAATTGAACTCAAAATTGAACCCCTAATTTAAAGAACAAGCTTTAAACCCTTAATTAATCGAGACCTTTATACATACAACCAGGTTGCAGACACGATGCTGTGAGGTTACAGAAAGCGAAAGTGAGTTTGTCGGTGAGATTCTGAGAGAGTGGGGGGGGGGGGGTGAGATCTCATAAAGAGATGGAGATGTACTAGAAAGAATAAAATGGGGTGCGTGAAAAATTAAAGTTACTTGTGAAAATTAGAGGCGGGGCTTTTACCGCTTTAATAATTCACATGGCTCTATAATTAATTTTATATTTGTGTAGATTTTAGTTTTTTTTTAATTATTTTTAATTTTAAATTCAATAAATAAATATCGTAACTATTATTTAACTAATATCCTAATTATTAAACAAATAACTAAATTGCTTTCATGAAATTAAATCTTTTGTAAAATCAAATACATATATATTTTATTTCTAGTTTTACGATACAAAATTAATCATTTTAAATTTAATAAAATAAAATTTATGTGATATTTAATAAATAATAATTTACCTATTTACGAAACTCTTGCTATTTGAAAATATGTTAATTAATTTAATATTTATATTACTATTTTTAAAATGAAATAAATATTTTAATCATTTTATGTAATATATATATAATTATTAGATAAAGTTTGAAAACAAAGCCCAAAGTTGAAGGTCATGTTAACAGTATTAGGTCTTCCATATGCCACGTCACCAATTTCGGGCCCCAATGATTTTATAATTTTTAATAACAAACTCATTTTAATAATTTTAAAATAAATAAAAAGGTAACCTAATGTAACACCAGGTGCTGGTGTTACATGTTCTGTAACATCGGTATTTCACTGCAACACTAGTTTTATAGCTATTGTAACACTAATTGGGAGGTGTTACAATAGAACAAAAAATTCTTATCTAATGTAACGCTACTTGTAACACTTGCATTACAGTAGCCCACTTATGGCTTAGTGATATAATTATATATAACTTTCATAAGAATTAAGATTACTATAATTGAAGCACAAGAATTTGATGAAGTATAACAAAATTGAGAATATAACGAAAACATCTGTTAGAAATATATTGCAGGGTTGATGATATTTTTATTAAAACACTGTAGTAGATTTAATTAAGTGTTTGTGTAGTTTTCAACGGATAATCTTATTCTGTCATCTATGAAAGAGTAGCTTATGTTTAAATAAGTTTTTGTAGCACATTCCTGTGTACTGTAATGCCTTAGAGAACTAGAAGTTGTAGGATATTCTAAGTCATGTTTACTACAAGAATGATATATAAAATAGGTTGGCTAATTGTATATATTAGATATCTTGTAATTTTGCACAAGTGAAATTGAGTCATCTGCTATAAAAAATACTTTCAACGGATGTTTCTACGAGGCTTCGACGGATGACCCAAGTCTCATTCAACGGTTGATCCAACAGAGTCTCGACGGATGATCCAACAGAGTCTCGACGGATAACAAATTAAAATAGGAGTTGATAGTGACTTGAAAGTCACATGGGTTGATTGTATACAAAAGGAATGTGGCAGCCTATTAGCAGGATTTTGAGAACAAAGAAGCATTTTTATTTTCATGCTAACTTGAAGAAATACAAAGATGCTGGATGGAGAAATGAAAAAACATGTAGTTAGACTTAGACAATTTTGTTTTATTAGTTTATATTTTTCACATGTAACTTTTTAATATATAAACCAAGAGTAGCAAGTAGAAAAAATCGATCGAAAGAACTGAGAAATAGATAAGGCATAATCTGTTAAGAATTTCTTAGTTCTCTCTTTGAAATTTTACTTGTAAGCAGCTGTCTGCATTCTTGCATCACAGAGTTCTCAATCAATATATATCTCTGGTGGAAAGTTCAATCCACCATAAAGTTTTAAATCTTTATGTTTAGTAACTTTGTATTTTGAATAAATTCATATTTCATTCCGCACACTTGCATATTCAAACACTGATATATTTTGATAAAGTAGTTTCTTAAATTTCAAAAAGAAACCTAGAATTACATTCAACCCCCTTTTGTAATTGTATTGTTAGACTATTTAAGAATAATATTTGGTATCAAAGCAAGCTCTTGACACACTAAGAGTCTAAAGATCAAAACAACTAACAATATGAGCAGGAAGGATGTTGGAGTGAAGATTTCCTTTCTGGATAAAGACAACTATCACCATTGGAAGGTGAAAATGCACCCGCATCTCTCTCAAGATGAAAGATATGTTGATTGCATTGAGAAAGACCCTCATGTTCCTCGAAGAGCTGCTACAGATACTGAAGGAACTGTAGGCAATGAGCAAAGTATTCCAAAGCCATAATCAGAATGGACAGATGAAGACATTGAGTAAGTGCACAAAGACAAGAAGGCTATGAACATTCTGTTCAATGGTCTTGATGGAGACATGTTTGACAATGTCACTAATTACAAAACTGCTAAAGATATTTGGGATACAATTCAAATCCTATGTGATAGAACTAAACAAGTGATGCAACTTCTAATCTAGCAGTATGAGCACTTTCATTGTGGAGACAATGAATCTTTGAGTGACATCTTTAGTATATTTCAAAAACTACTAAATGCACTAAAGCTGCATGGAAGAGTCTATCAGATAAAAGATTCAAACCTGAAATTCCTTAGATCTCTACCAAAAGAATGGAAGCCTATGACTGTCTCTCTCAAAAATCCTCAAGATTACAAGGAATTTACTTTGGAGAGACTGTATGACATTCAAAAAAATTATGAACTTGAGTTGGAACAAGATGAGAAAATAGAGAAATAAAGGAAGAATGGAGGATCTATAGCTTTGGTGGCTAAACAAGAGAGAGTGAAAGAGATGAAGGTTGAAGCTGTGAAATCTGCACTAAACTCTAGGGTTTGTGAATGCAAAGGAAAAGGGCTAGTGGCTGAGCATGAAGATCATCTAAGTCATGATGAAATGGAGGACATAGATGAATATCTAGCTTTTCTATCAAGAAGGTTTGCCAAGATCAAATTCAAAAAGAATTTTGGAGCAGCCAAGCCAAATAGAAATATGGTAGATAAATCCAAATGTTTCAAATGTGGCTTGAGTGGTCATTTTGCAAGTGAATGTAGAATGCCCGATTCTGAAAGGTATAAGTTTGAGCTTGTGGATTATTAAAAGAAGTACTTTGAATTACTCAAACAAAAGGAAAGGGCTTTCTTGACTCAAGAAAATGACTGGGCAGCTGATGGGGTAGATGAAGATGAAGAAACAAGCTATGTCAATCTAGCTCTAATGGCCAAATCAGATGAAGCAGAGGTCAGTTCTTCAAGCAATCAAGTAATCACTACTAATCTAGCACACCTTTCTAAAGATGAGTGTAATGATGCTATAAATGACATGTCAACAGAATTGTATCACTTGCGTGTTATACTTAAATCTCTCACTAAAGAAAACACAAAAATTAAGGAAAATAATTTGTTTTTAAGTGAAAAAAATACTGTGTTAGAAACTCAATTTGTTGAGTTTGAGAAACTGAAAATAGAGTGTAGAATTGCTAAGGAGGAACTGACTGAATCTTTGAAGAAAGAAGAGATTTTGAGAAAGAAGCTTGAACGAGAGCAAGAGGTAATCAAGGCCTGGAAGTTATCAAGAGATGTTCATACCCAAATTTCTAAAGTTCAAGGTATAGAATCATTATGTAAAGAAGCCTGGAAAAGGAGCAAGGAGAAACTGGATCCTGCTTTGGCAGAAGGAATTTCAACGGATGTGGATTCAACGGATAATGAAGATTATCCGTCAAAAGATAAAAGGAATTATCCGTCCAAAGACAAAGAACCACATCCGTTGAATGAAAGAAAACCAATTAGCAAAGTTAAGCTATCCAAACTCAATGAGAAATATGGATTAGTTTCCAAGAACTTTGTTACAAGTGAATCAAGTCAAGGAAAACAAAAGAGTTAATATGGGGCATCTGTCAGTGAAGCAACTGAGTGACATATTGGAAAAAATTGAGGTCAAGGAAGATTTCAAAAGGAAAAATAACAGGAATGGGAAAGTAAGAATTAACAAATATAACAACTACACACCTGATAAATATGCACCTAGAAAAATCTGTGTTAAGTGTGGTAGTGTTAATCATATGTCTGTTAACTGCAAATCTGCTATGCCTGCACCCATGTCTGCACCTCCCTCATTTCCCAACATGCCCACAATGACTATGAATGTTATGCCTGCACAAAAATTTGAATGCACACTTTGCTAACATGCCATTTGCACAAAATCCTTACTATGTTGCATTCAGTATGCCTCAAATGCCATTTAGCATGCCATACTGGAATAATATGTTTACAAATAATATGCCATTTCATGTTAACCAAACTGTGCATGATAATTCTGCAATTATGAATGGTTTTCAAAGCCCTACTCTAATGACAAGGTTGAATCTCAATCACCTAAGTCAAATGAGGACAAGCTTAAGAAACCAAAAAAGAAGGCTAACAAGGTAGGACCCAAGGAAACTTGGGTACCAAAATTAACTTGATTTGATTTTGATGTGTGCAGGGAAACAAAAAGAATCTTTGGTATTTGGATAGGGGTTGCTCAAGGCACATGACTGGAGATTTTACCCTGCTAAAGATATGGTTTGACTTTTAAAGATAATATCATCATTGAAGAAGTTGCTCTAGTGGATGAACTCAAACATAATTTTTTGATTGTCCGCCAGCTTTGTGACAAAGACAACTCAGTAACATTCAATTCAGAATCTTGTGTTATTACAAACAAAAAGAATAACAAAGTTGTTCTCACTGGTGTGAGAAAAGGAAATGTGTATCTAGATGACTTCAACTCATCAAGTGCAAATTCTATTACTTGTCTTTTCAGCAAAGCAAGTCAAGATGAAAGTTGGCAGTGGCACAAGAATCTGTCCCATCTGAACTTCAAGACTATAAATGAATTAGTCAGGAAAGATCTTGTAACAGGCATTCCTCAAGTTGAATTCTCAAAGGATGGATTGTGTGATGCCTATTAGAAAGGAAAATAAATCAATGCATCATTCAAAAAGAAGCTTGAATCTACAATTGAAGAACCACTACAACTATTGCACATGGACTTGTTTGAACCAGTCAATGTGTTTTCAATCTCAAAGAAAAGATTTTGCCTAGTGATTGTGGATGATTTCTCAAAGTTCACTTGGACATATTCTCTAAAATCTAAAGATGAAGCTAGTGAAATCATTATCAATCATATAAGGCAAGTCAAAAATCCTCCTGATCTCAAAGTTAGAAGAATCAAGAGTGACAATGGAACTGAGTTCAAGAATTCTGTAATGAGGTTGTTTTGTGAAGCAAAGCAGATGAAAGTATTTTTGTTGGGTATGTAGTTGGAAAAGCATACAGAGTCTATAATCTAAGATCCAACATTGTTATGGAATCTTTACATGTTGTGTTTGATGATAAGAAGATTGAAGAACTGCAAGATGATGGTTTCCATGAAAGCCTCAAATTGATAATGTTGAGATGAACTGTGATGATAGTGATGATGAAAGTGATCAAGAAATAATCTCTAAGGATAATGCAGAAAAGTCAGCAATAAATGAAGCACATAATTCTACATCCGTCGAAAGATAAGGTGCATCATCCATCGAAAGGCAAAGATCAACATCCGTTGATCCATCAATATGAGTTGAAAGTCAATATAGATCACACACAGAAAGGACCCCAACTTCAAGTCAAAGATCTAAAAACTTTGGGGGACTTTTTTCTAATCAAAACTCAGTTACACATCAAGACAACTGTGAGGCCTCTTCATCTAGAGCTAATCTAACACAACAAAGGAAATGGACTAGAGATCACCCATTTGAACTAATTATTGGTGATGCATCTTCAAGAGTGCAAACTAGGAAAGAAACTTAAGAAGAATGTCTATAAGCAACTTCATGTCTTAGGAAGAGCCAAAGAAGGTAGAACAAGCTTTGTTGGATCCTGATTAGATTTTAGCTATGCAGGAAGAGCTAAACCAATTTAAAAGAAATAAGGTATGGAAGATGGTACCAAACCTAAAGGCAAGAACCCTATTGACACCAAATGGTTATTCAGAAACAAGATGGATGAAAATGGCATAGTAGTCAGGAACAAAGCTAGATTGGTTGCCAAAGGCTATTTTCTACAAGAAGGAATAAATTTTGATGAGACCTTTGCTCCTGTTGCAAGACTTGAAGCCATCAGAATCTTTCTAGCCTATGCAGCCCATTCCAATTTCAAGGTCTATCAAATGGATGTTAAAAGTGCATTTCTGAATGGAGATTTGGAGGAGGAAGTCTATGTCAGTCAGCCTCCTGGTTTTGAAGACCCCAATTTTCCTGATTATGTATACTACCTTTTGAAAGAACTGTATGGTTTGAAGTAAGCACCTAGAGCCTGGTATGACACATTGTCAAAGTTTCTTTTAGAAAATCATTTCACAAGAGGTACTGTTGACAACACTCTTTTCTTTAGAAATGTTAATTGCTCTAGTATCCTTGTTCAGATTTATGTAGATGATATTATATTTGGCTCTACAAATGAGAAACTTTGCAAAAAGTTTGCCAAATTGATGCAAAGTAAATATGAAATGAGCATGATGGGAGAACTAACTTACTTTCTTGGTTTACAAGTTAAGCAAGTTAGTGATGGAATATTCATTAGTCAAACCAAATATATTTATGATCTTATAAAGAAGTTTTACTTAATGGACTGCACATCTGCAAAAACTCCTATGACCACTGCCACTAAACTAGAATTGAACACTACTAAAAAGTCTGTGGACATTTCAAGTTATAGAGGCATGGTTGGATAACTTTTATATTTAACAGCCAGTATGCCAGATATAATGTTTGCTCCTTTTCTTTGTGCTAGATTTCAAGCTGATCCTAGAGAATCTCATTTAATAGCTATTAAGAGAATTTTTAAATATCTCAAAGGAACACCATAACTTGGCATTTGGTATCCTAGAGATTCTGGTTTTGATCTAATTGGTTATTTAGATGCAGATTATGCATGTTGTAAAATTGATAGAAAAAGTACAACAGGAACCTGTTATATTCTAAAAAACAAGCTAGTGTCCTTGTTCAGTAAGAAACAAAATTCAGTTTCTACTTCTACAACTGAGGCTGAATACATTGCTGCTGGTAGTTATTGTGCACAAATTTTATGGATGAAGAATTAACAATTGGGATATGGTCTACATATGGACAAGATCCCAATTTTCTGTGACAACACAAGTTTTATTGCTATTACTGAAAATCCCGTGCAACATTCAAGGACCAAGCACATTGACATCAAGTACCACTTCATTCGAGAACATGTCATGAATGGTACAGTGGAACTTCATTTTGTTCCAAGTGAGAAGCAACTTGCAGACATCTTTACCAAGCCACTTGATGAGTCAACTTTCACTAGTTGGTAAGTGAGTTAGGTATGCTTAATTATTCCTAATTGTTTAGATGTCTAAGCAATTTGTAATGCAACAAAAAATAAATTTGTTATTTCCTAAAAAGATGAAAATTTGGCTAAGTGAAAATTTACATCTCGACAGATGTTCATTATCCGTTGAAAGTGAATATCCGTTTAATTTTAATTATCTGTTGAAAATCAAATATTTTTCTGGGTATTTTTTATCTCGACGAATATCTGTTTAATCTATATCCATTGAATTGCTTTAATCATAGTCGTTAATTCTATTCCCTATCCGTTGAATTGACTTACGGTATGTAAGTATATGTCGATGGATAATCTCTAGAATTTCTACAGTTTATTTCATTTTTAAATGAATATTTTGGGCAATTTTCATTGGGTACTTTATTGTACTTTTCAATTTTTACTTGTTTATATCTGAGAAAGTATAAAAGCCCCTTTCATTTTCTATTTTACTTTTATCTTTCTCAAAGCAATTTTACCCCCTTCGTCTCCAAAGTAAAAACCCTTTTCTCTGTAACTGCTCTCAATCACAACAATGGCACCTGTAGTCAAAATCATGTCCCAATCTGGATTTGTTTATAAAAAGAACAACTTCGTAGCACTGGTGAACACAGATATTGCTGCTTCTGAGGACTATCACAAGATGATGGACTTCATTCGAAGTTGCAAACTAAGCTATACGATGCTTAAATCTTCAGTTATCTACTGTGACGTTGTGGAGGAGATTTGGACTACTACAGTGTACAACTCTAAAGATAAGACCATTGCCTTCTCTCTCAAAGGTAATGACTATTGCATTAACTATGATGAATTCAAACATTCTTTCATTTATTTGAAAACAACACACTTGTTCCACACACAGACATAGATGCGAGCACCATGCTTTTGTCTATGGATTATTCTCTAAATCCTGCCAAATTATGTGAGCTTTGGAGAATGGGACTTAGAAAATAGTGGAGCTTTCTCTGTGACTCTTTTATTAAAGCATTTTCAGGAATGATAAGAAATTTTGATGCCCTTACATACTTTATGGTTAACATGTTTTACATGCTTTTAAGTGATAAGTACTTCAATTTCAGTAGTTCTGTCATGTATGAACTAGGGTATAAGTTAGGAGACATTGAAAAGAGGTCAAAGAACATATACTATGCTAGGTTTATCATGATGCTAGCAAATCATGTGTCTAAGGACCTCTTGATTGAGAACCCAACAAATAAGCTTGAATGTTGGGTCCAAGAAAAGTGGGTACTTGCTGATCTTAACAGGAACAATCTCCATAGTGGGGTACTTCTCAACTATTTGCCAATCATGGAGGCACCTCAGGTAAGTGAGGTAACTGTTTCTATCTTTACTGTTTCCCAACGTCAAGTTTCTTTGCAAACTACTGTGGCTATGTCATCTGTGACAGTGACCAAACAGATGCCAATCCAAGCCACAAAATCCAAAATTTCAAAAACCAAGTCAAAGAAACCCCACTCTAGTTCCTCTAAAAAGAAACTAGTTTTAAAAACTACCAAAGCACAAGAGGGGAGTGTGGAGGGTGGTAAGGAAGGTGAGGGACATGGTGAAAATCAAAAAAACCCTAAGGATAAGGAGAGTGAGGTTTGTGTCACCCAAACCAGCCACATTGCAGTCTCCCAACAGATTGTAGTGCTCAATAAGGAAATAGCTCATTACTAGTTGCATCATCCCAAAAGGATGTGACTATTGAAACAAGCACTCAACCAAGAGCACAGGCCAAGAGGGGAAGGGACATTGACCAACCTCAAACTTATATGAGAAAGAAGAAATCTAAACCTTTGGGGGAGTCAAAGGGTGCACATACAGTGCCAACTACAGTCCAAGACTTAATTATTGAACCATCACAAATTCAGGTTGACATGGCTCCAATAAATGTGGAGTCACAGCCAAAATCTCTCACAATTGAAACACCTAACACACACAATTCTCCCACAAACTCACTGGATGTGGACATGATTAACATATCAATTCCTGATTCTCCAAAATCCAAAGCAAGTGAGCATCATCTTATAGATAATTTGTTGGCTCACTTGCCATTTCTTTCTGATACTACTGAGAAATCTGTGCATAATCTCAAATCAATCACCACGGATTCTATAGTAGTTTCAATTCCTAACTCTATCATTTCTACTCTCTCGACGGATATTCCTCATCCGTCGACTAGTCATTATCTCTCGATGGATAAGCTTCACAGCAATTATTCGTCGACATTCACAACTGCTATTTCGACGGATGTCTCTCATCCGTTGAAAGTCTCTACATAACTTAAAATTTCTAAACATGTTACTAGTGTAGATGACTTAATGGTTATTCAATCACTATAAGGATTGAGGGAAGAAAGTGACTTGAGTGAGAGGCTGAGTTGCTCTCAGGCAAAAGGGGAGGAAAAGAGTGAACAAATGCATGCTATTTCTTCCAGCATGACAAAAGTGAGTGAGAGGAGTCCCACCTTAGATGGTGAAGATGAGGGTGGGAAGCCAAAAGGAGCCCTTGATGCAAGAAAAGAGAGATAATGAGAGAAAAGTAGGTACAATAGAAGAATGGGAAGAGCCCACTGCTAGTGAGTTAAAGGATGTTAGTGATGCAAAAAAGAAGCAACTATTTCATCAAGAATATCAAGCTGTTTTAGATTCTGTTTCTTTTGATGCCGAGACATTTACTCATCCTATTCTAGCATATCAAATTCTAGCTGGATAGGGCAATGAGGCTGCTGAGAGGACTTTAAACTTGGTGCACACTACAGCTTCTATGCTAAGAGCCAAGGATTCAATCAATTCACTACCTTCTACAGCTAGTGATGATCTTGACTATCTTTCTGGTGCTTCTAGTGGTTCCATTGGAGATGACTCTCTTGGAGAGGACGCTGAAGATATAGGAAGGAACATAGGGGGATAAACAGAAACTCCAGACTGGATATTTACAAAGGACTGCAACTATCATCACTTCAAATCTACCATGTTCAAACTTATTCATCAAACTCAAGCTGCCATTCAAGCCACCAACAATGCCAGCACCAAGAGTCTTCTACAAGCACAACTAGACTCCCTACAGTTGCACAAAATTCAAGCTCTCCAACATAATCAAACTGTAGATGTACTGAAGCATGGTATTGCACAAGTCAAGGAGGATATCTATAAGAGATTGGATGTCAAAATGCCTGATTCTACCATGACCAGCTTAGATCAGAATCCCAGGAAAGATTATGACTTGAATTAGAAAGTTGAGGACTTGGGTTCAAGGCTGACAAAAGTGGAGAATTCAGTTGCTCAAATTTTTTCGAATCAAGAAACTCAAACTCATCTGCTACAGCAACTGGTGGTTGCTCAAACTTCCAACCCTGCTCAATTCGATGATAACAAAAAGGGGGTGAATGATGCAATTTTCCAAGTTAGTAAGGGGAGAAGGATGTTCACATTCAAGTCAGCAAAGTAATTGTTCCAACCATTACTTTCTCAAAGCCACCAGTGTTCGATAATATTGAGTTGATCAACATTGTAGCATCTGAACTCAAGCTAAAAGAATAAATGAAGAAAATTGATGAGAAAATTGAAAAGGTATTTGGTCCAATTGAAAATCAAGATAAATATGTGAAACATTTCACATAATTGAGACAGATTCCAATAAGTGAAATAAGCTTGGGGAATATGGAAAAAGGTCAAACCTCATTTAGAAGACATCAAAAGGCCACTATGGTTTTGAAGCCCAAGAATCATTCATCAAAACATTCAAGTCAGAATCCTTTGGACCCAGTCTATACAACTCCTGAACCTGATAAAAAGAAGCTTCTTGGTCACTCCATTGCCAATCATAAAGATCCAAGAGACTCAGTCTTGAAGAAAAGAATAGCTAAAATCTACAGGTATGAAAAACTAATTTGTGTGATGGCTGGACATCCTCAATTTGGAGAAGCCAAGAAAGAAGAAAAGTTGAGGCTCAAGCATCAGAAAAGGTAAGCTGCCTTAAAAGCTAAGAAACAAGCTGAAAAGCTTGCCACCAAGTCAGAAGTTGAGAAGCCTACCACTACAACTGAAACTGAGAAGATGGAGGAACCAAAGCAGAAATCAGGAAAGGGGTATAGGAAGGAAAGAGAAAAAAGGAAGATGGTATTTGAAGAATAAGAGGAAGAACCAAAGCTAACCGAGTCTATTACTACTAATCAACCAACTATGCCTATAATTGAGCAAGTTGAAATCAAGGTCCATCCTGGTGTGAGCTTTCATGGTGAGCCAATCATTCCTAAGGATGAACCAATAGACTGGGAAAGCCTACCTATTATAGAGCTAAACATCCCACTACCAAACTCCTCTAAAAGAAGAAAGAACATACCAAAGAATCCAGTCAAATCTATCCCATTTCAATCCAAAACCTTATCTAAACCCAAGCCAACAAAGGTGATCAGCTCTTTATTTGTGATGTAAAGGAGTTTTCAGACATAAATCTTTACTTGGATGAGCTGGATGAAGTGAGAGCTATTGATGCCCATAACAGACTCCCATAAAGATTAGTGTTTAGATACAAGGGTGTAAAGGAATTTACTTAGCCTCTTCATAGGATTATCAATGAAGGCTACTTTATCTTAGTAAAAGTATTCTCTGCAATCAAGAAAGATTTTGGATTCACCATGGTGGCAAAAAAGAAGATACTTAACAAAATTGAACAAATAAGACAAAGATGGAGAGACCAAGTGCTCTACCAAGAGTCTTAACCATTCCTTATACTGGGAATAGAGTGCACTTGAGGCTATATTGGTTAATGGAGTTCAAGGATGAAAATAACACGAGAAGATTTTTCTGATTAGAAGACCAGCTAAAGATTTCAAGCAATGAAACTCTCAAGAAGATGCAGGAGATGCTGGATCAATCTAATGAAGATGAATCTGAGTTCTATAGACAACTCCGACACCGGATAGAAGAGAACAATAAAAAACTGGGAAAGAAGACTAGACATTCAAGGAGAAAAGATCAATTTGCTCAGACTAGAGGAGCACCTTGAACAAAGCTTGTAAGATTTGTGTGAACTTTATTTTGTCAACTTCCAATAAAAATTGCAGCACTTATCATTTTATCTGCTATTGGATGATCTTTTTGTATAGGGTGTTTTGTTATCATCAAGTCCTTCTAAATTTATGCCTACAGTTCTAGAAAACATAAATTAGGGGAGATTATTAGGAATATATTGTAGGATTGATGATATTTTATCAAAACACCTTAGTAGATTTAATTAAGTGTTTTTGTAGCTTTCAACGGATAATCTTATTCTGTCATCCGTTGAAAGAGTATCTTATGTTTAAATAAGTTTTTGTAGCACATTCCTGTATACTGTAATTCCTTAGAGAACTAGAAGTTGTAGGATATTCTAAGTCATGTTGACTACAAGAATGATATGTAAAATAGGTTGGCTAATTATATATATTAGATGCCTTGTAATTTTGCATAAGTGAAATCGAGTCAACTGTTATGGAAATACTTTCAACGGATGTTTCTATAAGGCTTCGACGGATGACCCAAGTCTCATTCAATGGATGATCTAACAGAGTCTTGGTGGATAATAAATTCAAATAGGAGTTGATAGTGACTTGATAGTCACAAGGGTTGATTGTATACAAAATGAATGTGGCAGCCTATTAGCAGGATTTTGAGAATAAATAAGCATTTCCATTTCCATGCTAACTTGAAGAAATACAAAGATGTTGGATGGAAAAATGAAGAAACATGTGATTAGACTTAGAAAGTTTTGTTTTATTTATTTGTCTTCTTCACATGTAACTTGGTGATATATAAACAAGGAGTAGCAAGTAGAAAAAAATCGATCAAAAGAACTGAGAAATAGATAAGGCATAATCTGTTAAGAATTTCTTAGTTCTCTCTTTGAAAATTTACTTCTAAGCAAATGTATGCATTCTTGCATCACAGAGTTCTCAATCAATATATATCTCTGGAGGAAAGTTCAATCCACCAGAAAGTTTTAATCTTTATGTTTAGTAACTTTGTATTTTGAATACATTTATATTTCATTCCGCACACTTGCATATTCAAATACTGATATATTTTGATAAAGTAGTTTCTTAAATTTCGAAAAGAAACCTAAAATTACATTCAACCCCCCTTCTGTAATTCTGTTATTAGACTGTTTGGGAATAACAACATCAATACCTCCAAGCTTAATAATCAAGAATGCTAACCAATGAATTCAGAAAACCCAATTACAAGAATCCTAATGAATTAGACTCCAAATCCAAAACCCCCCCTCTCTCATATGATAAAACTAATGTAACTCTTTTTTTTTAAAAATCCTAACTCTTATTTCTTTTTCTTTTTTTAACCCTAATTTTTTTTAATAAATTAATAATACTTTTAGAATAATATCCTAATTATAAATATTAAAAAACCCTACACAAACTAAAATTTCAATTACAACTTATAAAATTAGTGAGATTGTTTATTCTCAGTTAAATGACAATTTTGCCCTTCTATTTAATATTTATATAAAAAATGTTATTTTTGGGAATTGAACTTAAGTCTTCATATTAACATGCACATTTTCTTACCAGTACACCATATTGTTACTTGTGTTTTTAATAATACACATAAAGAACAAGGGGATATAATTAGTGAGATTATTTATTCTCAATTAATTGACAATTTTGCACTTCTACTTAATATTTATATAAAAAAATTTGTTTGTGGGAATTGAACCTAAGTCTTCATATTCACATGAACATCTTCTTACCACTACACCATATTGTTAGTTGTGTTTTTAATCATACATATAATATGTGATTGTCGTAAGTAGTGATAATTTATTTAACTTAAACATAATTACTGGTGGGTGAAAAACCAAAATACCCAACATTTGAGGGGAAAATGCCTAAAATACCAATCAGGAGGATGTTCCGCCCAAAATGCCCAAGGAATACGCATCTGGGGATTGCGTATTCACTTTTGTTTTTTAGTGTATACGCATTCTCAGAATGCGTATTCCATTAAAAAATATAAAGGAATGCGCCTCTTATAGATGCATATTTTTTGTTGTTCTTTTAAAAAATGAATGCGCATGTCACAAATGCGTATTCAGTGGGTATTTCAGGCACTGTTTCACGCCTTTTAATATTATGGGCAGTTGAATCTCAAAAGTGGAGTATTTTGGGCACTCTTTCATTTCTCGTTTTGTTAAAAAAATAATTATTGGAATATTTGTAGAGTTGGTTTTAAATAATTGAATTTAAGATATAAAGTTAATCATAGTATATAAACGGATCATTACCTTATTATTAAAAAAATTTAGTTAAAAAATATGTCTTGTGCATTTTTAATATATATATTTCTAATAAATAATTAAATTTTACATATAATTAATTTTTTTTAAAAATGTTGAAAATAGATACACTTATATATAAAGAATATATATGTGTAATACATATTTAGATAGGTTAGGGTCATAAATAGTCAGTATATTTCAATCTATTTCAAATTCGAAATCAGAACTTGACCCATTATGACTACATGCCCCGATCGAAAATATAACGTCACTATCTAGGTTTAAATTAAATTATGAGTTGAACGAGAAAATTTTACCAATAAGGAGAAATTTTGTAATATTTTATGGCAATAAAAATTAATATTTTTGAGGTTTTTATAAAATCAAGTCAATTGATAATATGTATCAAAATTACTTTACACATTTTAAAAAAAATACTCGAAATTTAACTACATGACCCGGTTGGTCGAAAGTACATCGTCACTTTCTAGGTTTAGTAAATTTAAATTACAAGTTCGACATGAACATGTTACCAATAAGATTTTTTTTGTAAAATCTCATATTAGTAAAAATTAATTTTTTGATGTCTTTATACGATTAAGTCAACTGATAATATGTTTCAAAATACTAACTGACCGGTTGTACGATATTTTTGGGACTTGGCCCAATATTCAAATATATTCATAATTTTACATTAGATGTTTTTAGGTAATGAATACAACACAGATTGGGGGTGAATGTGTTTTGTATATTTTTAAGACTTTTGAATGTTTGTTACTTGGTAAACAAAGTAGATTAAAAATGTAGTAATATTATGTTAACTAAAATTAAATAGTGCACACAATATTTCAAAACTCACTTAATTTTGTATTAAAATCAAGCTAGTGTTTTGCTACAAATCATGGGTTATATGTTAGTAAAGAACTCAGTTTCTTCCTTGAGAGAGTTACAAGAAAAACTAGATCTATTTGATATAATTTAAAAGCAAAGGACCATTATTTACTTTATAGATTAGTAAACACAGGTTTACACATCATGCAATAGAATGTACTAAATCCTACTTTAAGTTATCTCTAAAGCTTTCTATTTATGGCTTAGTGTATCTTTGCAAATCTTGTGAATATGTGACTTTCATTTGTCATTTAATCTTGGCCTTTGATCTTGCACTCTTCAAGCTGCTTTTGTAGACTTTTCAATCTAACTGATTAGATCGTTTGTTGATTGATAATATTGAATATTAAACTTGTCTGCATTCTATACTTGAGCTTCATATCGAGATCTCCAGTTTAATCTATAGAGAACTTACATCTCGATAAGTATAATGGCTTATCGAGATCTCTGAGTTCTCTATAATTGTCTTTGACTTTTCTAGGTCTCTAAGTTTTCTATAAGTGAACTTGGCTTGTTGAGGTCTCCAAATTTCTGCATGTGGAAATGACTTGTCGATATCTTTGAGATCTCTATAAGCATATTGACTTATTGATATCTCTAAGATCTTTAATGAGAAAATTGACTTGTCGATATCTCCAATATTCATATCTTCATTTTGACTTGTGGATATCTCTAAGTTCTCTAATGGATAAATGACTTATCGATATCTCTAAGTTCTCTAATGCCGAAATGACTTATCGATATCTCATAGATCTCTATATATATTTTGACTTGTAGATATCTATGAGATCTCTAATGATAATTTGACTTGTCGATATCTCCAATCTTCATGTCTTCACTTGGCTTGTCGATACCTCTGAGACTTAAGCTGTTTTGGACTTCTCGACAAGTCATTCTGGAGTTATCGAATGACTTCTCTATATGACTTGATCTGTGACTTTTAGATATCATCTCTATATCCACTGTCTATGATCTATATGACTTTCTTCATTTGCCCTGCACACAATGAGGATTAATTATTTTTAGCTACCCAAGCAGTGTTGGGTACTTTCTTCTTGTTAACAGAATGTGCAGAATTAGATAAGACTAACCCCAAGTTACAATGAATAATAGAACATTACATAAAAAAGTGACAGAAGTACAAATTTTATACATTAAGTGATTATATGAGTTTGATAAGTATATTCATTACACAAATTCTCATAGCCTGTTTCTTGTCTAATGAGGTCCTTTAATTCTACAAGTACTTGCAGTTCCTCTATGATTTGAATCCCTCTTAGAGCTTCCACAAGCTTGAGCTACTCATTTAATGAATAATTATTCAAGTAACCAACTCTGATTCTTGAGAATCTGCTAACTTTAATGTTCAGAAAATGTCCATCTTTGGAAATTCCGCTCATCCCCTTTGTATTGAGTTCTTCAGATCTTTTCTCAAACATTTCTATCTCTTCAACATATTTCCTTTCCCTCTCCTCTCTTTCAAACTTTTATTTTGCTCTTCTTTCTTCCCTTACTATCAACCATACAACCAATACATACCCCCATGCCATTGTACCAGTATCCATATCCTTCAGTAAGATAATTACCCTCTTAATCTCTGTGGTTGAAAATATATCCATTAAATTCCTGCCAAGTAAAGTATAGGATCCATCTTGATAATCGATTCTTACTTCCCTCAATGATACAACCCAAACTTTGACCATTTCTTCAGCTAATTATTGAAAGTATTCATCATCTGTGATGCACCAGTTTAGAGGTAGAAAATCATTTTGATTGAAACAGTTCCAGATAGCCCTCTCAGTAACTTGCAGTTTCTTTGGTTTTCTTCCAACAGATTTGTAGTAAACTTTGATTAGTGGCATGACATAAGGTAAATTTAAGATTTTCTTTAGAGAAGTTTGGCTAGAAGTGATTGGTATTTTTAGCATGGTGTTTGCAGTGTGTTTTTACAAAAACTTAGGCTTAGAGGTTGAAGAAAGTAAAGTGTTTGAGTTTGATGGCTTAGAGGGTTGACTGGACATTTTTATTTGGTTCTCTTCCATCCTCCTTCTTCTTTTTTCTTTTCTCATCACCCTTTTTCTCATCATTTCCTTTCTTCTTGGCATCTTTTTTCTTATCTCCTTTTTTTGCTTCCAGTTGCCTTAGAGGATTGACTTGGATTTGAGCCAGAAGGTTTTTGATCATCTTTCTTCTGCTCATCATCATCCTAGTCATCCTTATTGATTTGAGTTTTGGGAAAATTGGCTTCAGGATCTCCTAAATATCTCCCCAACAGCTTGATCATTTCTTCATCTTCAACAGTCTTGTACTGCTTAGTCTTCAATTCAGTTTCCAAAGTCATAATCAACTTTTTGTTTGCCATGACACATTGCTTAGGAATTTGGAAATGTTTGCAATGTTTGGTGGTAGGACATATGTATACCACTACCTTGCTTGGCTGTAAATATACTTCTAAAAAATCAGCTACTTGAGCCTTCTTCAATTCAGGTAGCAAGAGAGTGTCCTCTTGAATCACTCTGTTGACTTTATTTATCAGAATGTCCAACTCAGATGACCTTCTTGTTATGAGATAGGTAAGGGACACCTATATACACCTGTCTACCCCTGAGTCATTTATGTTGACCATAATTCTTTTCTCCTGAAAATTATCCCTTGTCACCAAGATCACCCTTATAAAATTTATTGCCTTGTCCAAGGCCTTCTTGTATATGAAAAAGTTGTTTTTTAGAGAAGCCCTGAGAGCCTTGAGCAATTCATCAAATTACCTGCTTAGACTAGGTCCTCAGCTGCTTTTATAAGCCTCTCCATTCCAACATCAACTTCCGTGGATTTGCCTTTTTGAACAGTTTGAACAGCTTGGGCAGATGATCTTAATAACCTAGCCTCTATCTCCCCCTTAGTCTTGTTAGAAGGCAATATGAGAGGTGTTGGGATTTCAGGCCTCACAGCTTCTGAAAGTGCAGTCAGTGAAATGTTGAGTGTACCCATGATGACTCCCAATGAGACTGAATTCTGCATTTGTAGATGCTTATGGGAGTCCACCAATGTTTAAAATCAGTCTGTTGACTTTGAACCATGGCTGTGAGTTGTGATACTTGATTTGTCAAGGAATCATTAGCTGATTGCAGAGTGGACTCTTGAGTTTGGAGAGCTTGGATCTGCAAGTTGGTTGATGTTGAGATGGGTTGTTGAGATTTTGAAGTGAGAGAAGTGCCAAAAGTGGCTTGCACAACTTACTTTATACCTTCCATCAAAAGAGCTGAGGCTCATATCTACTTTGATGAAGTTGATTCAACTAAAGTTTGGTGTCATTTGAATTTGCAATATGCTGTTGAACCACCTCATGCAGAGCCACAAAAGTTTGCCTTAGATTTTTGATATTTGTATCCACTGTAGTTATATCAAATCTTTCCATCTGTTCTGCAAAGGTCTTGAATTTTGATTTGATCTCAACTTGTGAAGGGATAATCTCATCCATCTTTTCCCTCACCAATTTTTTGATTTTGTCTTGATGACCAGCTAAAGTCACTTGTAGTGCTTTACCAAAGAGGTGAAAAGCCTTGATTTGAGCCTTGTAGACTTCATTGACTGTATCATACACTTCCTATGGAGTGAGGATCTTGGCATTACTCCCTAATATGATGACATATTCCTCTCCGAACCTTGCCAAGACCTCATCTATCTCCAAGGTGAAGTCCTTAGAAAGCCAAGCATCCACATTGTCATCATGCTCAACTTCATTCACTATCTTCTGTTTTTCATTTCAACATCTTCATTATAAGTGAGCAGAATTGTGTGATAGTCTTGATTTGTTATATTAGTAGTGAGCAAATGTTGTGTGTTGTTTGCAAGGCCTGAGAGTTGATCAACCAGAAAATCATCCATTGTGTTTGGTTGGGATTGAGCATTTTGTAACCACTGTTGGATTGGGTGAGAGGGTTGTTGTGTGGGGTTGAATGTTGAAGGAATATCTGTAGGTTGTGAAGAGGAGGGTAGATCTTCAATAGAATCACCTATGACAGATGTCACATTTTGACTCATAGGTTGAACTGTGGTTATGACAGTTTGTTGTTCTCCACTTGTGGTGGGAACCTCCATTGGAATTGGAGGAGAGTTAACTAGGTTACTGTCATGTACTTTAGTCTCAAACCCCTACTCATTTTGTAGTGATCTTGCACTTGAATGTGCAAACTTTCCACCCCAATAACAGGATCATTGGAAATTGAACTCCTAGCTTCAATTGTAAGTGCAATCTCAGCTAGGGTTTTGAGGGGAGTTGTTTCCACAAGAAGAACCTCCAATTGAATTGGAAAGGATTTAGATAGCTCCCTGTAATAACCCCAATTTTTGGAATTTTTGTAACCCTTATGAATAGTGATTTTGCTGATTATGCTGAATAAGAAAACTTTTAATGCCACACTTTGTAGAGGTTCTTTTATTGTTATTCTGAGATCTTATTAGTACTCTATATGTTATATAAGTGTATGTAAAGATCATCAGAATCCAAATTCGAACACTTTGATTTTTCCCGAAATTCCACCAGATACCGAAAGAATTGAGTATAAGGTAACATGATAAAAAGGATTTAAATTTAAGGATTATAGGATAGGATCATAAAAGGAATATAATGAATTGAGAAAGGTTAAGGGAACCCAAGTAATAAGATCCCGGGTATGATCCCTCAAACGATAAACGAAAACGAAAGGTAAGCGAACCGTATAACATATCAACGATCATTAGCCAAGTAATTAGGAGTTAATCAAAGAGGTTAGTGATGATGATGTCATCACACCAACAAGAAGAAGAATAGTGTGGGAAGATGACATAGGAGGATGACATAAGCATGACCAAAAGGGAAGGAATTGTTGGTTGATTATAAGCCACACAAATTTTACCATGGTTAAAAGGTTAATTAACAAAACAAAAGGATATCAACCAAGCCTTTTTATGCACAAAGATCAATAAAACAAAGCAAGCTTCTCCCCCCTTTTCATCTTCTTCACTTCGAATTTTTCACCAAAATGGTGAATTAGAAATTCAAAACACAAGCTATACTCCATGGAAAATTATAAGGTTTGTTTCTTTGGATCCTATATTTCATAACTAAGAAGAGCAAGTAGTTTGAGTGCTTGAATTAAAGGTTTTCTATCTCAAACAAATCATTTTAGTAGAGGGTGAATAGTGTTTTCAAGAACTTGAAACTTTTGATCTTGTGTTTTTGTTTAGATATAGCTTTGGTAAGGATTTTCAATGGTTGTTCCAAGCTCCTTAGTTTCATTTTTGTTTAGGGTATAACCTAACGTAGTACTGACAGTTAAAACCCTTACGGGAACCCTTATAAATATCGTGATAGAAGCGTAGTTCGTTATCGTATATGGTAGCGGGACTCCGAACCCTGAGGTTGAGGAGCAACAACGCGATGATGTTTTATTACTAATTGGGGATCAGCTTGTGGATCCGATAGAGCGTCCTAACGCAGGATCGGATGATCTTCATATTGAGGATATAGCGGTTGAGGATGTTGTCCTAGAAGGGATTATTGCTTAGGAGGATCCCGTGGAGGATCCTGACAAGAATGAATAAAGGACCACTGAGGAATTGATGACCATGGTTAGGGAAACTACCAGAGGTAGGATTGGCCGGTAATAACCGGAGGTTCGTTCAAGTTTGTAAAGATAGTAGCCCCTTTAACGCGGCTTACTCGTAAGACTGAGAAGTTTGAATGGACAGAGAAATGCGAGAAAAGCTTTTAAGAACTGAAGCAAAGGTTGGTGACAGTCCCTATATTGGCGTTGCCGGATGGAAAATGAGATTTTGTGAAGTTTAGTGACGCTTCGTATAAGGAATTAGGGTGCTTCTTATACAGCACAGTAAGGTAATCGCGTACGCGTCAAGACAATTAAGGGAATATAAAACTCGATATCCCCACCCATGAGCTTGGGCCCGTGGCAATAGTTTTTCCCTAAAGATTGGAGGCACTGCGTGTATGGAGAGAAGTGTGAGATTTACACAAGCCATAAGTGCTCTAGTGTATTTTCACGCAGAAAGAGCTCAACATGCGCCAGAGGAGGTGGTTAGAGCTAATTAAGGATTACGATTATGAGATTCTTTATCATCCAGGGGAAACCAATATGGTGGCTAATGCCATAGTAGAAAGGAGAGACTCAAGATGATAATGTCTTTGGGAGAATTGATAAGAGATTTCGAGAAAATGGAAATAGAAGTGAAGGTAACCGGAGCCGGTATCGAAATGCTGTTTGAGATTATAATGCAGTCCGAATTATTGGAAAATATCATATTGTGCCAAGAAAAAATGATGAATGAAGGCAGAGAGCTAACAAATAGAGAAGATATTAATACCGAGAAAGATGATGAGGGAATAATGAGGTATTCCTACAGAATTTGGTTTCCAAACGTTCAAAAGCTTAAGGACGAGATCTTAGATGAAAGCCATAGTTCGAGGAATAAGATTTAGGGCAAACCCTGAATGTGATAGTCAGGGAGGTCGCCATCAAGAAAGAAAGAACCCATAATATAATGAAATGAAAAACAAGGATTTTTAACGTATAAGATAACCCCGATTATGGGAGAAGGTTAGAACCTTTCATACTGAGAAAACAAAAGTCGAACAAGATAGGGAGAACCAGGATGGTACTCCTATTGGGAAATTCATGGACCTGCCTAAACAAAACTTAGACTATTAACCTCAACCACCACCCTGAGGAAATAATGCGGTGAGAAATTCTTTCTGGTCCTTTAAATTGCTAAGCTCTCAGAGTTTCAAAGAACAAGCTGACCCAGTCGAGGCAAGAGCTTGGCTAAAGGAAATATAGGAATCATTTGAGATTCTAAATGAGTTACGAATCACAAAAGACTGTTTTTGTCACTTACCCTCCTAAGAGAGAGGCCACCCGCTGGTGAAAGTCCAAGGAAGGCACGGAGCCAGAGGTTATAATAAACTGATTAAAGTTCAGTCAATTGTTTTCGGGAAAGTACTTCCCAAGGTTATGGAGATAGTGTAAAAGCTTTAGAGCCGAAACAAAGGCGGACGAGTATGGTGAATTATGAATCTAAGTTGTAAAAGTTGTCAAGATTCGTTCTGAGGACACGAATCCCAGAATGACGTGATGTTTGAAGTAAATGATTAGTGGGTTCATGAAATGATTGTAAGAGAAAGGAAAATAAAGAAAAAAAACTGAAGTGGAAAGGAATATAAAGGCAATAGAGTTTGAGGAATGATAAGGGAGTTGGGTATGAGGAAACCCTAAAGGCTGGTAGCAATAGAAATAGAAAAGTATGTAATCGTCAGGATGAGGGTGATTCACCATGAGTTAAAAATTGATGGTTGAAGGCATAAAAGATACATATATTTTATCCCCTTTAAGTTGGGAGGATTCGAGGAAACCTTGAGATATATTACGACCGGTATCTTCGTGTAATATTATTTATGGATTTGGTATAATATTAAAGCCAAATGAAAATATATTCAATGATTGTACGTTTGTGTGAGTGAAAATTTCTGCATTATAAATTTGCTTTATATAGTGTATGATTTTTTTTCAAAGCAAGAGTTTATTTATTTGCTTTATTTTTGTTTTATAAGGAATATTCTAAACCTTGGAGAAATTCCTTTTAAAAGTTATTTTATTCACAAATTTCAAAAGTGATTTTATAAAATTTCTAAAAATCCAAGTTATTTTATGGTATAAATTTTATAATTTTTGAACTTGTATTTTATTTTATAAAAATAAATCTTTACAAATTTTATTTGTTATAATTATCAAATTACATAAGAGACCATGCATGCAAATCACCCTTTTATTCTCTCAAAGGGCAAATAAGACTTTTCCAACCCACTAACTCATTTGATTATTACCAAATTACTACATTAGCCTTGCATGCAAAATGGCCTAACTTTAGCTAAAGGACATTTTTGTAAGTTCTCACTTCCACTCATTATTTGTCAACCAAAAAGCATAAAACAAAAAAATCAAAGTGGGAGAAATCATTCCACTCATTCCACACTCCAACACACCACAAATTTTCTCTCTTTTCCCCCTCCCACCTTGCTCTCGGTCGAAGGCCAAATCCCCCACCCCCCTTCCATTTTTCAATTTATTCTTCATCTTCCCAAGTGTAAATCTTTTACCTACATTCATCTTATATCCTTTCCAAGTGTTTTGAGACTTGGAAGTTGAAGTTCCATGGATGCATGTGTAGTTCTTATGTGATCTCCAAAGAGAAACTCTTGATTCTTGTGAATTCAAGAGCTCTCTATGAGATATATTATGTATATGTGCTAACTAAGTGTTTTATGGAGATATCATGCTTTAAAATCCTTTGCATGCTACTGAAATTTCATTATATATTTATGTTTAGCCATGCATGGTAGTTTTTAAGACATTAAAATGATGATCAACCATGTTTTGCATGTATTCTTTTCGAAATCATGTTGTTATGTTTAAAAATCTATAAATGCGAAACAGGTGTGCTTAAAATAGATTGTTTCTATGATAAATTTCTTATTAATACTTAAAAGAAGTTATATTTCATGATTATTAAGGATGAGTATTAGGTGCAAGTCGATTTTGCAAGCATTTAAAACTTTATGCCTAGCCGAAATCTTATTATGTGCTTTCCATGAGTTGCATGTTATATATTTAGTTGCATGTTGTTGTTTTTGGGCATGGATGATCTCACCCAAGGTTATTTTGAGAATAAGGGAGTTAGTTCAGTATATTACCATGTATAAGTCTTGGTTTAAGTATTGAGTTGTTGTTAGTTGAGTTTGTCAAGTCAAAACCTTGGAAAGAGTTATAGTTTCTGCAGAAAATCAGTTTAGTACCCTGAGGTTTAGAGTGAGTTTTGACCATGTCATTGATGTGCACTTTAAGGCCCAAGCCACCAGAAGTTAGTATTGGGAGTATATAAAAGGTTTTAGGTGTTGGTTGGAGGTTTGCATGTCTTTTGGTTAGGTGCACAAGTAGAATCACAAAATCTGTCCAGCAGGGGACAGTTTTGTTGCAACTTAGAAATAGGGAGATTTGACCATCTCATGGGTAGGCCCTCATTAGTACCAATTGGGCCTTAGTTAGAGGGAGTGTCAGAGAAGTTTTTCCAACCATAGTTCATAGGATATGAGTTAGAACCATGTGTCACAAGTTAATTCAAGTCAGGGCGTTTTCTGCCCAGAAAAACAGGGGAACCTTGGACTTTTAGCTTAGGCCCAAGAAGGCCCAAGCCAGGCCCTTGAGCCACATCAAGTTTGTGAGATTCCCTTAGGTCAGGAGAGTCTTGTGTAAAAGTTTTGAAGGAAAACTTGTAGTTTAAGAGTGTCTAATGCACTCAAGAAACCATAGTTGCCATTCTGAAATTTGCACCAGTGAGCACTTTCACTTATCACAATAGTTTTAGAATACTTAGAAGTGAGTATTAGGTCAACCACCATAGTTGTAAGATAGTATAAGGTCAGTAGAGCAAAAGGCACAAGTGAGGGTCAATAGGTGTTGGATAATTTAGGAAAGGCTCATCGAGTTAGGAAGCCAAAATTAGAGGACTATGTCTAATTTAGCGACCAAGTGACTTAAGTTGTGAGTCGAGATCATCCAAGCCTAGTGTTGCATTATGGTATATATGGTGTTATTTGGTATTAATATATGATATGTGATTATGTGGCTATGTGTGCGCAATTGTAATTTAAAAGTGAATATAAATTAAGTGCATATAGGCCTAAGTGCCATCCGTGTTTAATTTCGAGTTGTAAATAGGTTAAGTTGGTGAGAATATATTATAATGAGGATTATTATTATTTATGTAGGATCTCGAGACGAGGGAAAACTTGCCATAAAGGTCGAGTGAAGCACCAGTTGTTGCTCCTACCAGTCAGACCAGACCAGCCTATCTCAAGGCAAGTGATTCAACTTGACCTTCGTACTTACTGTAAACAGTTCATATATATCGATGCAATTATCCTGAGTCATTTTGACATATTTAAATCAAGCGTATCTTTTGTTTATCTTTGAGTTACATAGAGATGCCATGAACCCTCGAGTACGTATTGCAATTAGTTCAAAAGTCTTATCATGACAATATATTAAAGTAATTCGAATGTCATGATAAAATAAAGAGTTGTTATAGCACTCGGTTGATCCTCTTGATTACCATGCTAATGATTCCTAAGTAATGATATCTCATCCTGATACTTGAATCCCTATAGAACCTTACCTTGATACCTGAAAGCCAAATATTTATCAAAGTTGTCTCTAATTGATTGATACCCCTCTTTCTTATCCTAAAGCTTGTCAATTCTGATATATCCTGAGCTAAAAATCATTTCTTCATACCTTAACACCCTTAGTATTCATGAAGCTTACATTCTTGATGATCCAGCACTTGAACCTTGATGAGAAACCATTGCTTTAAGCCCAATTTGGCACTTCCTTTCATGATATCCAATAGCCTCACTAAATTCCCTTGTCCAAACTTTGATACATGAAAACCATTCAGTTACCCTAATAGAGTTTAGTTTTGTGAATCATGGCTCTGAGATTTAGTACCATATTTCCCGTGTTTCGAGTTGATCTATAATCCCTTGATAAAAATGTTTACTGTTAAAAGAGACTTTGTTATAATTCGGCATCAGTTTTTTTTTGAAATAAATAAAATGTGGGTTTTCAGTCCCAAAGGGAGATAAATGTTTCCTTTGAATAGTGGATCTGGACTGAGACACGAGTCCTTTCCACACTTATATTAGGCTTAAAAGTTGCCTAGGGATTCCCGTTAATGTTTTAGAACCCAACGAGGTTCGGGATTACTTCGCGGCTGATCACCGGCTGTAATCCGTAGCGTCATAAAATGATTTTGATTAAGACATAATTTTAAAATTGTTTTGATACAAGCAAAATGATGCCATCTCACATAGTTCAATCTCTCGTTATCATTGGTCATGTCTTTTCATTGTCATTCTTAAAGGTATATCTCGATTTGTGTTTGTGTCGTACTGTTAGCACTTATTGAGCATTTGGCTCACTTCTTGCTTTACCCTGATATTTCAGCTAGCAGCTATGGTTAGATTCAAGTAGACTGCCCGTAAGACCTGTGATGCTGATGCTTATGTTCGAGCGCAGGTAGAATAAGTAATAATAGTTTGTGTGAGGACTCGGTACTTTTAATCAGATGTAATAGTTGGTAGTGTTGGGCTGTTCCAAACCCTAAACTGTAAGATCTTGGAGTTGGTTGTGTATTCTTCATTTAAAATATTGTAATAGTTATATTTAATTTGCTGTTTAAGTTGGGGGTGTGACAAGATAGTTCGAAGGATAATTAATGAGACACGGATAAACTGAGGAGACAAGAAAGTAAGACATTAGGAAAATTGGATGAAGGAGTGACCTTCAAAAATGTGAAGTGTAAGACCGGGGGCATGATACCCAGAAAGGGAGACGCCAGGTATGAAAGATATCCCAACATTGAGATGACTGTGAGATAAACAACAAAAGTAAATAAGGATTTATTAAGAAGGAGTTCACGTTGAACACGACCAATATCTTCCAGAACATCCATGTGATCATTACCAAATCAGGAAAGAAAAGCGGATAACCATTTTTATCTTTTGCAGGCCATATGGATTGACCTCAACTTGAATAAAGATGCTATTGTGAAACTTGGTATAGACTATCGAGGTGGGAATGATTGAATAAGACACCCTTATCAGGGATACATGACTTGATTTATCTATAGACGGATGTAAGTACCTTTTTAAAAAAAGTGGAATTGGAACCTCGATAACTTGAGATGAACCATAGAGGAATGCATAAAGGTTGGAATTTCACCCTTAATAGGGACATTATGAGTTTGGGTAATACGGAATGAAGGATTAAGGCAACAACAATCTTTAAAGATCAGTGGAGAAAGTTTTCAGAACTCTATAGATAATGATTCTTGTATTAGTAAATGGTATCATGATATGCCCTGTATCTAGGGAATACAGGAGGAACGATTCAAGGATAACCTTAGAGGTTTTACAAGGAGAAAGGTAATATTCAAAGTTCTGAAGAATAGAAATGTTGATAAATGAAATATGGCGTAATTATAATAATGCCAGGTGGGCACGTGTTAAACCATAAGAAGTATAGATTAAACCAACGAAGGTCAGAATTGTTAAAGTAAGAAGGACCCAAGATAAAAGACGTCATAAGTATGATCGAGAGTCAGTCGTGACAATGTTCACATCTAAAGACTAAGGCAATGACTTATGGAAAAATGGTGATTTTTTTTTCTCACTAGGACTTAAGAAAAGCATTTTCACATAAGCAGTGATTGAAATGAGGTAGAAAATTTATTTGGAGGTGGTTAAAATGACATTGATTGTAAGGAAATTTTACTATCAGGAAAGGCAAAAGAGGTGGCCGACACTTTAAGTGTAAGAGGACAATTATAGGCGCTCGTGCCAGAGGAATACAACGATGATGGTTAAAGCCGTGAAGGTTGTATTATGGTGTGAAAGATTGACATTCCTTCTGATGATTGTGCGATACTCAACCGTAATAGTAGTTTGGTAAAGATTTAATTCATGTAATCGCTGTGAGCGGGCTATCTATCTTGGAAGGTCCTATCTTGAGAATAATCCAGGACCATGTTTTAAAAAGGACTAAACGAACCTTTGAGTTAAGTCTTCTATTGAAGGCATATGATTAAGAATGGTATTAACCTGCTATCGTTGCTTTGATTGAAACTCTTCTGCAATTTTATCTGCTTCATGTCATGAAAGTACGTCAAAATCTGGAGTGTTCTTCATGAATTATGAATGGTGATTATGTTAACTCCTTAGAAGAATTCTATACGACATGTATGGACTCCGTATGGTTAGATATTAAGATTTCATGGAAAGTAAATGATGACAGTAGATCAGTGGTGGACCATAGTAATGCAGCAATGATTCTGCGAGTAATGAGCTGATTACAACTGTGAGAGTTGTATTGGAATGGATGTTGAGATTGAGTACCACTAATCGGGTCGTGTTAACGTATAAGTTATCTTTGATAGAAAAACTAGGTCGATTATTTACCTATTGAATATTTATTCCTTCTTATAAATAGAGAGTCGTATTACTATATGAGGAAGGTTGCGGTGCAAGCATAGAATTCTAGTAACAATGATGTCTAGAATGAGATCCCAGATTCGATTTTCGATGTCGAGGGAGTTTCAAAGGTGATTGTGTATAAGCTCGAGGAAGAGCATGGGTCCATAGAATGATGGATGGAATAGCAAAAAAATATTTAGGCATGTGAAATACGATGCTATAGTACTTGATGTTGATATATATACGTATATGTTTTGTTCTCATATGACAAACCTCTATAGTTCAGAGGTAGATTCCAAGCCAGATATTTTATTGTAATATTTTTACGTTTATACAATTCTCTTTAGTTCGTTCTTTTCTCTTCTTTTCATTTTATGTAAGCTGAGAAGAACAACCCTTCCAAAAGGGGAGGTATTGCCGAATGACTATCTATCTGTGTGATAGAAGCCTAGTAGGATACCACATGTTGTTTAATTGCTTGTCAAGTACTAAAGGCTGGCCACCTTCTGTACTAACTATGCGATATAACAAGTGTTCATGATCATAGTGATCTCTCAATAAATTCTTTTACTTCTATACGAGGGATCAAGCTTTCAAAGATAGAAGCAGCTAGAAAGGAGTAGTATCAGTGCGGTGGTATTCCGAATCTAACGCGTTCGTGATACTAAAGTTGACGCAATTATTAAAAGGTTATAGAATGCTAACGAGCAAAAGTGTAACTAGTATAGTATTATGTACGGAAGATAGTAATGACTACGAACTGGAAAAGAATGGGTATTGAGAAACAAAAGCTATAATGCTAGAAGCTATGATGAGAGTCTGTGTAATAGACTTGAGAGAAATTGGAATGATCACTTAACACGGATTAAGTTTTCTTACGATAATAGATCATATGTCAGTATTGAGATATCGCCTTATGAGATCCTTGAGGGAAGACAATGTCAATCTCCCTTATGATAGGATGATGTTGTAGAGCGCAAGATGCTCAGACCAGCAGTGGTCCAAAGGACCAAGGATATAATAGATCTAATCAGAGGACGGCTGGTAGTAGCCCAAGATGGACATAAGAAGTATGTTGATTTGACACGAAAGGACAAAGAATAGGAAGTAGGGGACCTAGTGCTGTTATAGGTATTCCCTTGGAAAGGATGAATGAGGTTCGGAAAGAAAGGAAAGCTAATCCCACGAATTATTGGACCCTTGGATATATTAAGACATATTGGGAAGTTAGCATATGAGCTATCCCTACCCCCGAACATGTAGCAAGTTCATAACGTGTTCCACGTATCAATGTTAAGGAAGTGTAATTCGGATGCCAGACAAATAGGGGCATATGAGCGCATAGACATGCAACCAGACGTAACCTATATGGAGCAACCAGGAAGGGTTATAGATCGAAAAGGGACAAGTGCTTAGGAGAAGTGTTATCAAACTAGTCAGAATTGGTGGTAGAACCATAATATGGGAAAATTTACTTGAGAGTTAGAAAGTGCAATGCTAAGAGAGTATCCCTATTCATTTTCTATCTGATTCCGGGACAGAATCCTTTTAAGGAGGGGAGACTGTAATAACCCCAATTTTTGGAATTTTTGTAACCCTTATGAATAGTGATTTTGCAGATTATGCTGAATAAGAAAACTTTTCATGCCACACTTTGTAGAGGTTCTTTTATTGTTATTCTGAGATCTTATTAGTACTCTATATGGTATATAAGTATATGTAAAGATCGTCATAATCCAAATTCGAACACTTTGATTTTTCCCGAAAATCCACCAGATACCGAAAGAATTGAGTATAAGGTAACATGATAAAAAGGATTTAAATTCAAGGATTATAAGAGAGGATCATAAAAGGAATATAATGAATTGAGAAAGGTTAAGGGAACCCAAGTAATAAGATCCCGGGTATGATCCCTCAAACGATAAACGAAAACGAAAGGTGTTAGGTCCCAATATGTTTGTAGAAGGGGGGGGGGTTGAATATAAACTATACCGTTTAATCGAATAAAATGCGGAATAAAAAGGTGAAACAAAATTCAAGTTAAATAAAACTTTTATTAAACTTGAAAGGTGTTACAACAACGGTATCTGTTACAAGGGATTAATCTCAAATCAATTATTACAAATCTAGAATAAATTCGACATGAACTTTTTCTATTTTTGCAATAAAAAGATCAAATGCTAAATGCGATTTGAGATTAAGTTCTAGGGATTTTGATCCGCTAGATTGTTACACAAGAACAAGATAAATAATTCTAGTGGTTTGGATTTAACTTTACAATCTAGAATTTTGATCTTGAATAAAGCAGATGAAAAATGAAATGTTTTGCTTTTGTTTCTGCTGTGTTCTTGACTTGGTTTTCTTTGGATGATTGTCAGAATGAATGTCTTCTGCTTCTTTTATCAAAACAGCCGAATGGAAATGAACTGCAATGACAATCCCTTGGCTCAGCAAGACAATCGGTAGAACTATCTTTAGAGCTAGCAAGACAATCAGAATGAACTAGCAAGACTTTCGGTATGACTATCAATTGTCATACTGATTGTCATAGTAGTTCAAATCATATTGTCTTACTGAATTAATAATAGATTTTAATCTAATAAAAATTCTGAAAACCCTTAATATTAATTCTGAATTAATTAATCAATTAATTCAATTAATCAATAAATTAATCTTTGCAAATATAATTTATTTTCTTAATTAAATTATATGACTTAATTAATTAATAGAGAATTAATACTAATCTTGAGCAGCAACCATTCTTCTGAATATCTTCTGAAAATCACTGGAAATTATGAATCAATTCCACCACTTCAATGTTGACACTCGATGTACTATCTGGTTCATGAGTGACTAACTTCCGTGACGTTTCTTCATGCCTTGACCTTGATACTCTTGATTTTCTTCAGACTAAATCCTTGTAATTAATTGATACCCTGACGAGATCTCTGTCACTTGATTAAATCCACAAACTTGATTTATATCACTCAGGCTTGATCAATTTCTTGAGCTTCTTCCAGTAAATTAAGTAATCAAGTCTGTAGATGAACAATGCTTCTTAATCCTTTGACATATGTTACTCTGTGAGATCTCTCTGAGGATAGATCCACTATTTACTTATTACATTCTTAATTGAGTTGAGTTAAATCCTCGAATAAACAAATAGGCTATGACATATGCCTTTCAATCTCCCCCTATTTGCTTGTTAGACAATAACAACAAATACCTAGAGGATAACTCAACTAACAAATAAGAAAAAGATATAAACAGTAATGCAAAGTAAATAGCAGAAAAGTTCTGGACTATATTTAATATTTTCCAGATTCCAAAAGAAATTTACAAGTGAATACAAGATAGATGTTCCTCTAGCCTGAACATATAACTACATTAGTCTATCTTGATTCATAAAGCTGTAATCATATTACATTGAGTTTTGAGCTAATTGAATTCAGTTGTCTTCTCTTCTGACTTCACCTTCTTCTAAATCTTGAAGCAACTCCTTGTCAAAGATACGATCCTTTTCTGAAGTGAAGCTGTCTGGCCTGACTGGTTGAACTCCAACTATCTTTAGCTTATTCTTGAGTTGATTGTACCTTTTAATATTCTTTTCACAATAAGCTTGAATCAGATCAGCTGCTTGAGTTTTCAACATGGATGAATATCCAGCAGTTCTTAAGTGATGTTCCATTCATACCAGATGCTTAGCTGAGTAGTCTTTAAGAGATTGTGAATCGAGCTGGCAGATTTGAAGACAGTCAGACTTAAAGAATCTTACTTGATGAGGATTGTTGACCACTTGAGGACTAGCCCTGCTGGCAAACTCTTTGAGCCTTTCTCGAAGAACTTCATTCAATTCTGAGCTTCTTTTGACTTTGTTGAGAAGAACCCAAATCTCTGACAAAGAACGATTCTCAAACAGATGAAGTGATACCTTGAAAGATCCTTCGCTCTGACAATATACAAATATGCTCATCTCATTTAGGGATCTGTCAAAGGCAGCTGTGATCCTTGAGACTTCAGTCTTTATAGCATTCATGTACATGTCATTGTTTGGATTAGAGATCTCCAGCTTGTCCAGAAGATGTAGCAACTGTCTATCATTATTTGTGCTCAGCTGAGGCATATCAAGTACTCTCCTAGCTTCATCCCATTTTTCACCCATCTTCAGTCTGACATCTCTTCTCCTTTCTTGAGCCTTGATGTCATGAAGATGTTGCTTTTGAAGAGTTTCTGTTCTTTGTATGTCTTTCCTCATGTCAATGATTTGGGATACCTTTTTGAGTTCAGCTTCTTTTCTTCTCATCTCTGACTGCTGCTGCTGAAACTCTTTCTCAAACAGAGGATCCACTGGAGCTTCCTCTTCCCATTCTTCAAAATCACTTTCCTCCTCAGCTTCAAAGAAACCATCTTTATCTTCCAAGACTGGTTCAGTGGGAACGTCACAAATATCAAAGTCATCCCGTTCTCCACTATAGTAGATATTATCAGGCTTCCCTGTGCCTCCAGCAGATGACTCTTTTTCTTTTCCCTTATCACTTCTTCCTTTCTTCTCCCCCTTAGTTGAGGAATCCTCTACAGACTTTCCTTTAGATCCTCCATGACCTCCATCACCTCCCGAGCCTGAGCCTCCACAGACGGCCCTTTAAAGAAAGTCCTTTGTTCTTTATTAGGGAAGTGAGAATTTTTGATCATGTAGTACAGGTGCTTCATCCCTTCATTCAGATGTTCCATACCCGTCTCTATCTTCAGAAATCTGGAGGAATCCAGTGAATGATTCATTTCAACCAAGTCTTCAAGAGAAGTCATTCTTGTATGTAGTGAGCAGAAGTTTGAAATGTCGTCAGCTGATAACGTTGGTGATTCCTGGATTGAGTTAAGCTTTGGTACAACAGATGTCTTCAAATCTGATATTTCAGTCCTGATAAGAGCCAGCTGATTATTGACAGAGGTGGAAGAAGAAGACCGTTCAACCATTTGTGCTTTGAATGATTTAGCTTCAGCCTGACTTTTTGCAAGTTGTTCCTTGAGATCAGCAATTTGAGCTAACAGATTTTCAGTGTTTGTGTCTGTGTGTGCGCTCATCTGAATATCTCTCCTGTTTAATTCACTCATCTCACGTGCATGTGTATCTCTCAATATAATTGCTCGTGAGGAGTCTTCCTGAGGCTGATCTTCTGTACCTGCATTTAAAATCACCCTAGCCTCTTCAAGAGAGGTCAGTGGTGGTGCAATGGGAATTTGCGAGTCCCGATCCTCAGTCAAACCTATCATTTCATGTGAAATAGATGTCTGAATTGCTTCAGGGATAGATTGACCGAGTTGCCCTCCACTTTCTCCAGATAAATTTGCGAGTGGAGAATCCCGTGAGGGAGCCAGAGGTGTTGGATCTGGGAGGGGAGAAAATGACTCTATTAAAGGTGGCTGAGAGTCAGATTTTCCCTCAGAAGCATGTGACTGCTCTTCTGCCGTAACTATGGCAGGCACTGTAACTGACTCTATGTGCACTCCTCGCTCTGTGTCCTGAGTAACATTTGTGGGTATGTATGGTTCCATTGTGAGTAATGGAATTGTGCTTGACTCAGTACAAGATGCCATGGCCCTATGGCGAATTTCAATAGATTTATCCTGTTGAGAGGATGTTTCTAGTAACTGTTCAGTGGCCATTTCAAAGTCCATGTCCTGTTGGGAGGACAAGGATGGGCTTTCAGATGCCTCAGTAAATATTCTTCTTTTCTTCGGAGGAGGCAGAGCTGAGGGTTCATTCACATCCACCAATACACTACTTCCTATTAACCTTCTGGGTAACATTTTAGACAGTGGGGGAGAGGTTGAGATAGATTGTGAAACTGTGTTTGTCTCTATGACCTGGGATTGAAGCTGTTGTTCTACAACTTCATGGTCAGCCCTATCAACCACTGGGGGTCTTTCAACAGAAGTAGGAATGG
The DNA here is from genome assembly GCF_009905375.1 of Apium graveolens. NCBI lineage: Eukaryota > Viridiplantae > Streptophyta > Magnoliopsida > Apiales > Apiaceae > Apium > Apium graveolens. Next base: position 238,761,728 of record NC_133649.1, on the reverse strand, counting down.
AGTGAGAGTGAGGAATTACTACCTGTAATGGAAGAGCATCTGATGTTGGAGGAGCCTGGGTGGCTTGAACCACTGCAGGTTGAGCTTGCTGTTCATGACCGGGAAGATTGAAAATAGGTAAGGGAATATAAGTGGCCATGAAAGCAGATACAAGTACTGGAACTTGCATGAATTTGAAAGTTGTGTCTTGGCGGGTGTAAATCTTTTTGCTTACAGGAGGGGGTTCGGTTACTGCTGAGTTAGCAAACAGAGCCTTATGCTCAGGTGTGAGAAGATGATCTGCTATAAGCATGAGAAAAGGAGCATAGTAACACGAGACCCTACGATTTGTAGAATGATCACGTAAAGCAGTAGTGAGACGTCTCAAGAGAATGGGTAAAAGTAGTTTGCCAAAATTGATCCTTTGATTGAAAACAACCGCAAGACCAATATACTGCAGAGTGGAAGTGATGTTGTGAAAGTTAGATTTAGTGTAGTTGGCAAACACTTTAGAAAGTGTATCGAAGAAAATGTCCCATTCAGACACCAAATTGGATTTTGAAAGTTTGGTTAAATTGATCACCCCCTGATAGTGAATAGCATGGAAAAAGTTTGAAATATCATTTTCAGAGGGCAAATTACAGAAATTGTCCATAGGAAAATTTAAAGCTCGATTGACGACTGTTTCATCAACCACATACTGTGTGTTTGCCACGGTGAATGAAAAAGATTTAAAATCATCGGCCACAGTAGAGGTTGTGCAAATCAGTCTTAGCAGATCAACATTTAAAATCACATTTGATTTAATAGCAGAGCTAACAATCGAATGGTCATTTAAAAATCTAATCGACGGCTTAAATTTTTCTACATCACATTTATCTGGATTAAAATAACCAACAAGATTATGCGAAACAATTTGGAAATTAAGAGCCATTTAAAAATAATAATAAGACACACACTTTCAGAATTTTTAAGAATAATATTAAGAAAATTCGAATTAATTAAATTAATTTAATAATTCGAATTAAATCAATTATAATCGAAAAATTTAGACAGAAATGTATCTCGTTAAAATTCTTAACTCACAAACGCAGATTTGAAAAACCAAAAGACACAGAACAGAAATTAAAATAAAATTACCCAAAATCAAATAAACACAAATTGATTTTTTTTTAAAAAAAATCGACAGCACTTCTGTATGTATATACGTGTATGTATATAACAGAAGTGAAGTTTTTGTATGCTGAGTAAAAACTCGAGCAGTGAAGACAATGGAGATGGGTTTGATTTTGATCGACTAGAGAGAGAGAGAGAGAGAGAAATAGAAGACTGTTGAGAGAGAGAGAATTTTAAGACTGTTGAAATTTTGAAGAAAAAGAAACTGAATGGAATGAGAAAACAGAATAGGAAAAAGCATTAAGTAGTATAACTGGTATGACAATCCGGGATTGTCATACCGATTGTCATACCAGGCAAAATCAAATTAGAAAATAGAAGAAATAAAGTAATAAAAATAATAAATACTAAATATATATAACTGGTATGACAATCTGATAGTCATACCGATTGTCATACCAGTATAAAATAAAAGAAAAATATTTATATATAAGGTTTATAACTGGCAAGACAATTGATAGTCATACCGATTGTCTTGCCAGTATAAAACTATACTGATTAACAAAATAAAACACAATTAGACTGAAATGACTTTCAGCAAGACAATTTCAATTGTCTTGCCGATTGTCATAGCAGCATTAAAATCAAAATAAACACACATATATATATATATATATGTACTGAAATGATTTTCAGCAAGACAATTTCAATTGTCTTGCCGATTGTCATTTCAATAGAGAGATAATTAAATATTTACAGAAAATATTAACAAATATGGAAAACTGAAATAAAGTCTTATATTAATAGTAAAAATTCAGAAAATACTAACAAAAACAAAGACAATATTTCAGAATTAATTATTTTCATTCCAAAAATAGATTTCTGTTGAATTTTAGAAAGTAAAATTCATAGAAAAATATTTTTAGTGAAAATAAAATATTCTGAGATATTTAAAATTAACAAGTAGAGTAAATAAAACAGATGAGATAATAAAAATTACCTAGAAATAAGCAAGAAATATTGGAAAATGATAAAATAAATTTTCAAATGAATTTTTCATTTATGAAAAATTCATTTGTAAATTCACTCAAGAACAGATTTCAGATATTCACAAGTTTAATCACTAAAGCTATTCAACATACCCAATTTACCAACTAATTTGGTAAATGTGGATTCATCAAGAGGTTTAGTGAAAATATCTGCTATTTGTTCTTCTGTTGGAACAAAAAATAGTTCAACAGTACCATTCATGATGTGCTCTCTAATAAAATGATACCTGATGTCGATGTGCTTTGTCCTCGAGTGCTGCACAGGGTTGTTGGTGATGGCTATTGCACTTGTATTGTCATATAAAATAGGAATTTTGTTCAATACAGAGCCATAGTCTCGTAGCTGGTTCCTAATCCACAAGATCTGAGCACAGCAGCTTCCAACAGCAATATATTCAGCCTCGGCCGTTGAGTTGGAAACTGTTTGTTGTTTCTTGCTGTACCATGAGACTAGCCTGCTACCTAGGAATTGACAACTCCCTGAGGTGCTTTTCCTATCAACAACACTTCCTGCGTAATCTGAATCTGTATATCCAACAAGGTTAAAACCAGATTCTTTAGGGTACCAAATACCTAGATTTGGTGTTCCCTTAAGATATCTTAAGATTCGTTTAACAACAACGAGATGAATATCTCTAGGATCCGCTTGGAACCTTGCACATAAGCATGTAGCATATCTGGTCTACTTGCAGTAAGATAGAGTAATGAGTTAATCATACCTCTGTAGCTTGTGACATCTACCTTAATGGAGTTTTCACATGGTCCAAGCTTGACAGCTGTAGTTGACGGAGTCTTTGCTGATGCAGAATCCTCTAGATTGTACTTTTTGAGGAGTTCCTTGAGATACTTGGATTGACAAATAAAAGTTCCATCTAACCTTTGATTTACTTGTAATCCAAGAAAGAACTTCAGCTCTCCCATCATGCTCATTTCAAATTTGTTGTGCATTAACTTAGCAAATCTCTTACAGAGATTATCATTAGTAGACCCAAATATTATATCATCCACATAGACTTGGACTAATATTGTATCATTCTTATGCTTTTTAAAAAAGAGAGTTTTGTCTATGACACCTCTAATAAAGCTATTTTCAATAAGAAATTCAGAGAGAGTGTCATACCATTTTCTCGGAGACTGTTTGAGTCCATAGATAGCCTTGAAAAGAAAGTAGACAAAATCCAAATGATCTGGATCTTCAAAACCAGGAGGTTGTTCTACATATACCTCTTCATCCAGCTTTCCATTCAGAAAGGCACTCTTGACATCCATTTGATAAACTTTAAAGTTAGAGAATGCTACAAATGCCAAAAATATCCTGATGGCCTCTAGTCTAGCCACTGGAGCATAGGTTTCATCATAATCAATGCCTTCAGGTTGTGAATACCCTTTAGCTACCAGTCTTGCTTTGTTTCTTATAACCACACCATCTTCATCTAGTTTATTCCTAAATACCCACCGAGTACCAACAGCTCTCTTGTGTGTAGGTCTAGGTACCAGTGTCCAGACTTGTTGACTTTTAAACTGATTGAGTTCATCTTGCATAACAATCACCCAATCTGGATCAGTCAGTGCTTCCTCAATCTTCTTAGGTTCCATCTCAGAAAGAAATCCCGAGAACAGACACTCATTTTGAGTAGCACATCTAGTTCTGACTCCAACATCTGGATCACCAATAATCAACTCAAAAGGATGAGCTTTATTCCAGACAGTCTATCTAGGAAGATTTGATCTTGATGATTCACCTTGAAATTCATTGGGATGTTGTGTCCTACTAGATGAGCCTTCAGCATCTCCCCCTGAGTTATTGCCATGTTGACTTGAAGATTCTCCGTCAGTAGCAGTGGTATCTCCATTGTTGCCAAAGTTTCCATCACTATTACCTTGAGTATCATCATGATTAACAGGTTCTTCACCAGCAATAACCTCAGGTTCTTGACCATGTTCTGATTCTGAATCTGACATATCATCAAACTTCAGTTTCTCAGAAGGATCTTCAGTTTGGATACTAGGGAGTTTAGTGTCATCAAATGTAACATTGACACTTTCAGTTACTTTGTGTTGATCAATGATATACACTCTGTATGATCTTCTTCCATATCCAACAAAAATACCCTCATATGCCTTTGCCTCGAATTTACCACGACGATCATCTCCATCCTTGAGCACGAAGCATCTGGCACCAAATACATGAAAGTATTTGATAGAAGGTTTCTGTTCATTCAAAATCTCATAAGGAGTTTTCATGAAGTCTTTGTTGATTAGAGTTCGATTCTGAGTATAACATGCAGTATTGACAGCTTCAGCCCAAAAGTACATTGGAAGACCTGATTCACTTAACATCGTTCTTGCAGCTTCAATCAATGTACGATTCTTCCTTTCTACCACTCCATTTTGCTGAGGGGTTCTAGGAGCTAAAAATTGTCTGGTAATCCCTTTGTCTGTACAGAATCCATTGAGAAGTGAAATCTTGAATTCTGTTCCATTATCTGACCTTATTGCTCTAACAGGGACATTAGAATCTAACTCAATCATCTTGATAAGATCAATCACAACTTGTGGTGTTTCATCCTTAGAGTGAAGAAATAAAACCCACGTATACTTGGAATAATCATCAACTATCACAAGACAGTAACACTTCTTTGACATCGAAAGGACATTAACTGGTACAAATAAATCCATGTGCAATAATTGCAGAACACCAGTTATGGAAGATGTGTCAGTGCCTCTGTGACTTGCTTTCTTTGACTTTCCTTTCTGGCAAGCCTCACATATTCCTTCTGGGGAGAATTCCAGCTGAGGCAGACCTCTGACCAATTCTCTTTTGACAAGAGAATTCATTGTTTTGAAATTGAGATGAGAAAGTCTCTTGTGCCATAGCCAACTCTCATCTGACGATGCCTTTGCATAGAAACAATTGACTTCAGGATTGCTTCCAGAGTTCATGTCAGCTACGAACAGATTTCCTTTCCGGATTCCCATCAAGGAGGGTTTTTCACTTTTCTTGTGCAGAATCTGACACTTCAGCTTGTCGAATAAAATATTGTAGCCGTTGTCACAGAACTGACTAATGCTAAGCAGATTGTGTTCAAGTCCTTGCACAACATACACATTTTCAATGATAACATTTCCAGCTAGCAAACAGCCATATCCCTCCGTTAAACCTTTGCTGTTATCTCCAAAGGTAACCACTGGGCCAACTTTCTCAACCACATTTGATAGCAGGGCTCTATCTCCGGTCATATGTCTTGACGATCCGCTGTCAAGAATCCACACTACCGGTTGTACCTGTTTAATGCCCTGCAATACAAATGGATTAGTCCTTCTTCGGAACCCAAGCTTGGATGGGTCCGGCATATTTGTAAAATTGGCCTTTATCAGGCAAAACAACATTCTTAATTTTAATATTCTCAACTTTCTCAATGACTGGACATTTGACCTTGTGAACAGCCTTGACAAATTTCTGTTTAGGCTTAGGCATAAATGTCTCCTTTCTAGCTTTAGGAGGACTAGCAGTCTTAGACCTATTATGCTTTCTATTATTCACATGCTGACGAGGAGTAGTCTTATCATTAGAAACATGCTTACCATTAAAATAAGCATACATCAGATTAAAAGCACAAGACATACAATCAGGAACACCACATGCTTTATGAGAGGGATTAACAATAGGCAACTTATGCATGGTAGACATGGCATTTGTGTTATCCAACTCATGTGTGTCTGAGTTAGTCTCAGTTGCTTTCACAACCTTGACTTGAACTTTTGACACACTTGACTTAGAGAAAGCTTTCTCATTAGCATTATCTTCAGCACAGATTTCTTCTTGAATAATAAATGAGGTCTCATCAAATGGTTCAGCAATTGATTCTTTATAGAGGGGTTTATCAACACCCTTAAGCACATGTGGTACTTCCCTGCCTTTAGCACAGACATGAGGAGGGGAGTTTATGCCTAATTTTCCAATAGCAGCATTGTAATCATAACCTATTCCAGATGTTTGATTAACAACTTGCTTATTGTAAAACTCTTTGGACTTCGAACAAGAATTAAAGTAAGCTTTAACCTTAGCCTTAAGACCGGTGATCTTGTCTTTGAGAATAGTTTCAAGTTGTCTATAACAGTCAACTCTATTCTCTAGAAAAGATACTTGTTCTTTTAATTTATCTTGATTAATGTGCACAAGTCTTAATTCATTGACCTCTTTCTCAAGGTCTTTGATTTGTTGATTTAACAATTCATTATCACGACGAGCACAATCTAAGGAACCTCCTAGATGATAAACTAATTCAGCATCTGTAAATTTTACCTCTTTTCTTGACGATGAGGTATTTGCATCACTAGCCATGAGAGCAAGATTCCCAACTTCTTCATCTTCACTGTCAGTATCATCCAAGTTTCTTCCCTTTGCCAGGTAAGCCCTTTCAGATTTACTCTTCTGATTAGAATCATAAGAGTTCTTCCTAAATTGTTTTGGCTTCCTGCATTCTGTGGCAAAGTGTCCCAACTCATTACAGTTGAAGCATCGAATGGTGCTTCGATCAACCATCCCTGTTTTGTACCCACCACTGCTGGTGTTAGAGGATGAAGATCCACCTTTCTGAAATCTGTTGTAATTGGACTTGTACTTGAACTTGGGATTCCTTTTGAATCTGACATTTGAGAATCTCTTGACAATCAGGGCCATTGACTCATCCTCCAATTGCTCCAGTTCTTCCAAGGAATAAAAATCATCTCCTGATTCATTTGTAGTAGGTGGATCAAATTCTGCTACTATCACATTTTCTTTAACCTTGGAAGACTGTACCATTCTTTCTGACTGTTGAGATTGTTGATGTTGTTGATCTTCAGCTACTAGAGCAGTAGACGTGCTGACCACTCTTCCTTTCCCGTAAACTTCCTTCTGCTGAATCTGCTCCAACTCATAAGTCTTTAACACACCATAGAGCCTTTCCAAAGAAATCTCACTCAGATCTCTTGCTTCTCTTATGGCAGTGATTCTATGTTCGAGATGAGTTGGCAGTGTTAAAAGGAACTTTTTGTTGACCTCCCCGATGGAATAGTATTTACCATTAATGTTCAGGTTGTTGATCAATGCATTGTACCTCTCAAACACTTCAGTGATTCCTTCTCCTGGATTGGATTTAAAGTATTCATACTCAGAGGTTAGGATTTATAACTTGTTCTCCCTAACTTCCTCTGTGCCTTCATTAATAACCTCAATAGTTTCCCAGATATGTTTGGAATCTTTACAATTCATCACATGTCTATTCATCAAGGGATCAAGGGAATCTACTAAAATTAATTGAAGGCTAGCATCCAGGGAGGCTTCTTCTTTTTCAACAGGAGAAAAATCCTCAGGATTCTTTACATAAGTTCTAGCTTTGGTGATCACCACATCATTTTCTATTACCTCTGGTTCAATAACCATTGGAATTTTTGGACCCTTCTTTAACACTTCCAGATATTTGGGATTAGCAACTTGTAAAAACAATAGCATCTTCTTCTTCCACATGATATAATTTTCTTTATCAAATAGTGGAATTTTAACGGTTCCAACTTTTTGTGAAGTCATTATGAATTTTTGAATAAATAAAAATTCAAGGAGTGAAAGAAACACAAAAGTCTAGGATCTTGATTTGTTCGTTAATCAGAAGGCTCTGATACCAATTGTTAGGTCCCAATATGTTTGTAGAAGGGGGGGGGTTGAATACAAACTATAACGTTTAATCGAATAAATTGCGGAATAAAAAGGTGAAATAAAATTCAAGTTAAATAAAACTTTTATTAAACTTGAAAGGTGTTACAACAACGGTATCTGTTACAAGGGATTAATCTCAAATCAATTATTACAAATCTAGAATAAATTCGACATGAACTTTTTCTATTTTTGCAATAAAAAGATCAAATGCTAAATGCGATTTGAGATTAAGTTCTAGGGATTTTGATCCGCTAGATTGTTACACAAGAACAAGATAAATAATTCTAGTGGTTTGGATTTAACTTTACAATCTAGAATTTTGATCTTGAATAAAGCAGATGAAAAATGAAATGTTTTGCTTTTGTTTCTGCTGTGTTCTTGACTTGGTTTTCTTTGGATGATTGTCAGAATGAATGTCTTCTGCTTCTTTTATCAAAACAGCCGAATGAAAATGAACTGCAATGACAATCCCTTGGCTCAGCAAGACAATCAGTAGAACTATCTTTAGAGCTAGCAAGACAATCAGAATGAACTAGCAAGACTTTCGGTATGACTATCAATTGTCATACCGATTGTCATAGTAGTTCAAATCATATTGTCTTATTGAATTAATAATAGATTTTAATCTAATAAAAATTCTGAAAACCCTTAATATTAATTCTGAATTAATTAATCAATTAATTAAATTAATCAATAAATTAATCTTTGCAGATATAATTTATTTTCTTAATTAAATTATATGACTTAATTAATTAATAGAGAATTAATACTAATCTTGACCAGCAACCATTCTTCTGAATATCTTCTGAAAATCACTGAAAATTATGAATCAATTCCACCACTTCAATGTTGACACTCGATGTACTGTCTGGTTCATGAGTGACTAACTTCCGTGACGTTTCTTCATGCCTTGACCTTGATACTCTTGATTTTCTTCAGACTAAATCCTTGTAATTAATTGATACCCTGACGAGATCTCTGTCACTTGATTAAATCCACAATCTTGATTTATATCACTCAGGCTTGATCAATTTCTTGAGCTTCTTCCAGTGAATTAAGTAATCAAGTCTATAGATGAACAATGCTTCTTAATCCTTTGACATATGTTACTCTGTGAGATCTCTCTGACGATAGATCTACTATTTACTTATTACATTCTTAATTGAGTTGAGTTAAATCCTCGAATAAACAAATAGGCTATGACATACGCCTTTCAAAAGGTAAGCGAACCGTATAACAGATCAACGATCATTAGCCAAGTAATTAGGAGTTAATCAAAGAGGTTAGTGATGATGATGTCATCACACCAACAAGAAGAAGAAAAATGTGGGAAGATGACATAGGAGGATGACATAAGCATGGCCAAAAGGGAAGGAATTGTTGGTTGATTATAAGCCACACAAATTTTACCATGGTTAAAAGGTTAATTAACAAAACAAAAGGATATCAACCAAGCCTTTTTATGCACAAAGATCAATAAAACAAAGCAAGCTTCTCCCCCCTTTTCATCTTCTTCACTTCGAATTTTTCACCAAAATGGTGAATTAGAAATTCAAACACAAGCTATACTCCATGGAAAATTATAAGGTTTATTTCTTTGGATCCTATATTTCATAACTAAGAAGAGCAAGTAGTTTGAGTGCTTGAATCAAAGGTTTTCTATCTCAAACAAATCATTTTAGTAGAGGGTGAATAGTGTTTTCAAGAACTTGAAACTTTTGATCTTGTGTTTTTGTTTAGATATAGCTTTGGTAAGGATTTTCAAGGGTTGTTCCAAGCTCCTTAGTTACTTCTACTCACCAAGGAAGGTATAATATCATACCCTAGCCCTAATTTTGAATATTTAGAGTTTTATGCTTGGTTTAGTTCTTGGGAAGTATGATTCATGTATATTTAGAGTTGGGGTGGATTTATAATGAGTTTGGAGTTGTAAATCTTGATTATTGGTTAATGAACTTAAGTATAGCTTTAGTTCATGTTTAGGGGTAGTATAAATTGGAAAATCTTGAGATGTTGGGATTGTTGTAATGAAGTATGGATGGATTTTGGTTGTTATGTTGATTGGGGGTTGATTTGTGGATTGATTGGAGTAGTTTAAACTTTGGTAATCGCGTAAACATAGCCGTCGTAATGCCCGATTTACCTTAGACTGCTTTTGTTCTTAACATCAGGACCCGTGAACTCACTTACAGGTTTTTACTATTTCCATGATTAGATAGTTCATGTTGCGAGCTTCATTTTGATATGTGGTTCGCTTGAATCCGATGTACGGTTTAGGAGATACGACCGTTTTAAGTAACGGCATTTCGCGACCGAACCATTACCCCTCGCCTTACTTTGAAACCTTGGTTACGGTCCTTAAATGACTAATTGGAGTATGAAACAATTATGTAAAGTGGATTAGGCAGTTGGTTGGGTACTCGCGAAAGAATCGCCTTAAAATTCTTAATGGTTAATTTATTAAAAATGGTGGAGCCAAGGGTACTCGAACGACTTATGTGATTCGTTAAGCGTAGAAGTGACCATAAGCGAACGTTAAGGTTCAATTGGTTAAAGTCTAGTTTCTTAAGCGACCGGGGTTTAATTCCGACTTATGTTGTTGTTCAAAGGTTATCGGACCCACTCTAAGCTTAAGTCTATCCGGAAACACTCAGGCAAGTTTTTTACCCGTTATACTGTTGTTATGATGTATATATGTATATGCATTATCTTGTGATAGATGCATGATTGTTATTAGCAAATCTTGCGATATATTGGAGCATGTTGATATGGTATATATGCATGCTTTTTTCGTAATCTTGATATCTAATTGTTGATTCAAATACTTATAGGTTGCATAATACCTATGCTAGAGATAAGCATTAGTTGCATATACCCTTAGTATAGGGGACCCAAAGGCGAACATTTTCTAAAACCGGGAGTCGATGTTCCCGAGTATAACATATATATATATTTATATATATAGATATAGTTTTCAAAACTATTAATCGAATAAGGTTTATTCGATAAATTTATTTTTATTAATGAATATTACTTTGAATATTCATTCGAGGACTTATGACTCGGTTTATTTTATTTAATGAATATTATCTTGAATATTCATTCGAGGACTTATGACTCTGTTATTCTATTTAATGAATATTATTTTGAATATTCATTCGAGGACTTATGACTCCGCTTATTTACTAAATAATATTCCTTATTTTTATTAAAGAATAATGTTTCGATAATCAAACTTATTTTCGATTATTCAAATAAAGATCGTACTTCGTATAAGTATACCTTTGGTTATTTATTATTCATTTCAAGTATAAGTTTTTAAAACTTCTACTTCAATTATTTTTATAAAGATTATCCTTATGGGAATATTATTTAAATAATAATATTAAGATATTTTCTAATATATCGGGACTGATTTATTTTATTAAATCAGCATTACTCCAAACATTCTTAAAAATGTTTTCGAGTCTTCAAAAATGATTTTCTAAAAGTTAGAGCAGATCCCAAAACTCATTTTTATATTTAAGATCTTCCTTTCGAAGGGGATTTAAATACTCGCTCAAAACCTGAGGGATCCGGCTCAGTGGTGTATTTAACATTCGCAACGAGGTTGCTGTTTTGAGAAAACATCTTGATTACTTGCCCAACGTTCGGGAAATAAGTCCATCTATTGAGTCGGCATAAGCAACATGGGCTCAGTGGGCGTCCATGAAAGTGTAAGTGGCTGGGTGGCAGTCCATCAACGCGTAAGAGGCCGGGTGGCGGTCCAGCACAAGGTCCTAATGAGGCCAGGGTGATGACCGGTGGGGGATTCATCCATCTACTAGTAGAAAAGGTTACTTATTGGTATCTTTGCCTGATCAGCAAGATATCAGGTTTATGCCAAGGTTTTCTTCTTTCCAAATTCATTGGATATTACAACTCTGATCATACTTTACATGACAAAGGTTTTCAGGAAATGTATGAGAGATATATATGGATATATATATCGGGACTTAATGAAGTATCTCGTAACTTCATTTCTTTTGAATGATATTTCAAAGATTGAATCTATTCAAATCTTATCTTGTAGTCTCATCTATGTGATGAACTTTTGAAACTGATTATACCTTGAACGGTGGTAGTTCAAGTAGTATTCGGAAAAGATAGAAGTTTATTGTAGTATCTCGTAACTTCACCTTTTCAACTTATATCTGGTTAATGATTATCTTATGCATGACAAAGATTTTCAGAAAAACGTTAAGACAAGGTTAGATATATGAGATCACCTTGCAACGATATTTTTATACAGTTATAAACTGGAACTCTATGTATATTATGCATGGAAGAGGATTCTAAGATTTTGAAAAGTATATATACTTATATACTGAATATTTTGCGACTTGGTCGCGTTAAGATATCAAACTTGGTTCATTTCTTCTTGACCAAGACTTTCATGAGTACTATGAGAATGCTCATATATTGTTAATTATTATACATATTATTTCGGTGGGCTTGTTGCTCACCCTTGCTTTATTGTTTCATCACACAACAATAGATATACAAGATAAATAGGATCTAGCTCCCAATTCGCGAGCGGATAGGAAACGTTCCGCAGTTTTCTGTAGGCGTTGATGCCGTTGTAGCTGAGGTATGATCTACCAATAGGCTAGGCTTTCAACTTTTGATGTACCAGACTTATGTATATTTATGAATTGTAATAATGGCAAGGAATATGTAAATTTATTCAGAAACTCTTTTGAGGTGTAATGACTTATAATTGTGGAATAAAATGACTTGTGTTATTTTTGGTATTCATCTCTGAGACTATAACTTATGGTGTGTGTGTATATTGTGGGGTCATAGTACGCAGTAGTTGGTTGACTGTTAAGATTGCGTATTGATAAGGGAAATGGAACTCGTGACAACCCGAATCCCCGGCCCCGGATTTGGGGGTGTTACACTCCCCCTCAAGAGTACTACCCTCAAACCTTACAACCTGTGAAGGTTGATATGCATATGAAAGTGCATTAGAAACTACCACATGGTCTTCTGTAAAAACTAATGAAACCCATATGTTTGTGTTGGTGTCATCAAGGTCTACCCCAACATATAGCCTCTCACCAACTAAATTTGGTTCCTGGGTGGTGAGCATAGTTTCTTGAACCATGTCACTTGATGTTGGCAACTCTTGAGAATCAGATTTAAGAGTTTAATAAAATGAAGAAGAAATTTGAGAAATTAGATGTTGGATTTCAGAGTTGAGTGTTGGCAGCTCCCCCTGAGTAGAATAGGGAGCTTCAAAAGATGTGCTCTCTTTGTGTGTGTTATCCTTATTTCTTCTTTCATACATTTGAATTTGTTCAAGTGTTTGTGTGGACTCTTTACAAGGTGAATTTGGGTGGATGCTTTGTTCAATAGAGACACCCTGTTTAGAGGAGGTCTCTAGAGTCTATTTAAGTCCCTATTTTACAAATGCATCATGTTGGGAGGGTGCAGAGGTGGCTTGAGTGGTCAACTCAGTTTGTTTTGCCTTCTTTGTTTTCTTGACCAAGGGTGACTCTTGTTCTTCTTGGACCTCACCACTCTCATTTATTACAGCTAAAGGTGCCTTTTTTCTCATCTTTTTACTCACTTCACCCTTTTGAGAGGATGAAGTGGTTGATTTCCTAGCTTCCAATGGTAAAGAAGAAGGGGTCTCAGTATGGGAAGGTCCCTGTTGGTGTTCCTGTATTTGTTCATCCACATGTACATGAACCATTACTGCACTAGATGTAACTGTAGACCTCATGTCAGGCATGGGGTAAGGTTAAGTTCTAAATCTCCCCAACATAAATGGAGTGATTTTGAGACTTACACTTACCTTGTTCTTTGTAGTAAGTGAACCAAATAAAATTTTGGACACTTGCTTACAATTACCTATCTTTATCCTATCTATACCATTGAGTAAATGAATGTCTGGAACTTTATGATTTAAAGTAGACATTATAAACCTGGGAAAGAAGATTTCCTTACCACTTGAAGACAAATGCATAGTTAGCCTTGTGCTCAGCTCCTGTAGAATTAGCATCCCTGTTAGGTCACACAACACTGTAGAAGGGGGTTAAATACAGTGTTTATACAATCAAATCGATTTCAAGTATGTAACAAAGATCAACTATATTCAATAAACTCTGTTATAATATGAACTGTTGTTCTCTCTCAGTAATGAACAAATATCACTACGAGCTGCTAGGTTATAATGAATAATGAGATAGTGTAGGTTTGACTTGCTTCAATTCTTCATTCTGATTTTCAATCTGGTAGATTGCAGTCCTTAGTGCTAAGATATGGTTTCTTTCCAAACCATCATCAAGTCTAATTACCCATGGATGAGAAGAATCTTCATTATAGCACAAACATTTCTCTTTCAAAATGACTTCAAGTTTAGCAGAATCCTTCTTCATTGGAATTTCACTTCTATAATCTTCAACTATATATGGAATGAACTCTGTAACCCTTGAACCAGAAATTCTTGCTTTACCTCTTATGGTCTTTATAATGAAATTTGACCATCTCCTGGTAATATCAGACTTTATCTCCAAAAGATAATAAAAGAATTGAAATTCTTTCAGAGATTTGTTTAGCAAATCTAATTCTGACATTTGATATGTCCTTCCATCTTCAAGAAATAGAATTAGATTTTCTTTGACATTATGCTTGTCATGAGCATCAAGTACCACTTGAACAGAAATAACCTTATCAAGGTGTTTCTGTGTAACATCTTCAAGAGGTTTGTCAGTCAACAAGAATGGATCTCTTGTAAGCACTTCAACTCCTGTCTTGATCTTAGATTCATTAGAACCTAGCCCTGCTCTGTCTCTTGCTTCTCTGTCTTTCAATCCAACAGTCATGAAATCAGATAACCATTGGCTTTTCTTTAGATCTGATGGTTTGACATTCTTCCACAGGAGTTTCTTTTTATCAGCAACTTTCATCTTGTCTAAATCAACTTGAGCACTGTCAGAGATTGATTTCTTGATGACTTGATCATAATTTGTTGTTTCTTCTGTTGCTTGTTGTTCTTCACTCTGAACAACTTGAGCTTTGTCAGAGGTTGTCTTGGATTCTTCGGTTATCTTCCTTCTTTTCGGAGTTTGAACATCTTCATCTTCAATAACATTATCATCAAATACTTGAACCATTTTACACACTGGTTTCATCAGGATTTGAGGAATTTTCATCTCCTGTGGCTTTGCTGGTTCATCAACTTTTCCTTTCCCTTTATCTTTGGGATCAATCTGTGATCTTTTCATGGGCTTTGAAGCCTCGGAATTTGACTTTTCCTTAATCACAATGCCTTTTACCTTAGGCCTTGGAGGTTTCTTAGCATCAGAAGCTTTAGACTTTAGATTTGTCTTCTCAGCTGCAAATCTAGCTTCTTCCTCCTTGAGATTTTCTAAATCCATTCCAGGATTATGTTTTAGGAATAATCTTCTAGCAATCTCTTCATCAAGTGTCTGAATCTTGGGATCCTTGTAGTAGACAGTAGTTTTCTTTCCCTTGAGTTTCAAAGTTTGCAAAAACTTCTGAGAGTCTTTACTTCCTTCTTGAATCAGAACATCATAACTTGATATCAGATTTTGATTATCAGCACTTGCTATCAGATTTTGAGTTTGAGCAGCTTCATAACTTGTCTTCTTTTGAGTAGAAGATTTGCTTGCATCAGAGATTAGTTTCCTAGAAAAAACCTTGCTGCTTTTCCCTTTACCTTGACCCTTGCTAGGGTTTCCCTGGTCATCTTCATTATTATCCCTTTTCTTCAATATCTGACTGGTTGAGCATTTGGACTTAACTACCTTCTCCCCCTTTTTGGCATCATCAGGTAGTAGGAGAGAGAGAAGAAGTTCTACTGAAGATTGAATTTCATCCAGTTGAGCTTTTTGAGAAGCTTGATTCTGCAGGACTCAGTAATTTGGGCCTGTTGCTTCTCCTGAACCTTCTCAATTGCTTCAACTTTTTCATGTATAGGTTTGATAAGTCTTGACTTGTCTAACTTGAGAGTCATATCTAGCTTTTCGGCTGACTTCAAAAGTTTATCAACTTTGGCATGAGTTTGAGAGTGTAGACCTTGAAGATTTTTAGTAGATAGAGCTGTGACTTTGAGTTGAGTATTGAAATCAGAACTTGTCATCAGCTCATCAACCTTAGCAATGTGCTCTGTCAGAACTTTAGAGCTTGGAAAGAAATCAGTTTCATTCCACTTCTTGGTCCACTCCACTCCTCTGTGAGTATCTTTCCCAGGAATAGGAGCATCCTGTTCAACAAACTTTTGGATTAATGCCTCCTTGCCAAGAATTTGAGCATTTACTGGAGCTGACTCTCCCGAACTTGCGGAAAATCCATCATCTTCTGATAACACAAGAGTGTGTGTAACATAAGGAGAGTTTGTACCAGCTTCATCTAAATTCTGAGCATTAGAATTTATCTCCAAAATAGGAGTTGTTGGTATCTCAGCCTGTAAGATAGAAGAATTGACAGTAGATGGCTGAGATGCTGTTGGAGCTTCCAGATAAAGAACAGTAGGAATATTCAGATTGTGAATATCTATTTCAGAAATTATGTCTTGTCCTTCAGCATTATCTGTAGCTTTGAGTGGAGAGACAGGAGGTGAGATCACTGTATCTGTAACAGTGTCTTTTGGTTGTGGAAGGGATTCAATGATAATTGGTTCTTTTGAGAACAGAGATTCCTGATCCCCTTCCTCAGCTTCTTCAGTATCCTCTGATGGAGGTTGAGCCATGTGCCTTCCTGCCCTCTGTTTCTTAGATCTCCTAGATGGTGTAGGAGTTGCCTGAGTAGCATCAGAACTTACAGTTCTTTTCCTCTTCAAATTATCAGAACCCTCAGCTTCATTATTTATCTGATGGGTTGACCCTTCAACTTCTTTTTCTTTCTGAAAAACCATATTTTCAGATTCCACAGGAACATGTTCTGATGCATGACCCTGTGCTTCTTCATCATCTGATTCATCCCTTAGAATCATCCTTCTTCTCCTTGGTGGAGATTTAGGAACATATTTTACTCTTTACACCTTGAGGATGAAGGTCTGATGGTAGGTGCTGATGGTTGTTATTGTGAGGATTGTGCTGGTTGAAAGCATGTTTAGATGGTAGGTTGAGTTGGTTGAGGTTGAGAAGTGGTAGGTTGTGTAGGTGCTGATGGAGGTTGAGTTGGTTGTACATCAGGATATTGAGCAGCATAGGTGGCTGGATCAGAATTTACTAAGACTTGTTTGACAGATATGGGAATTTGGAGGGGTCTTAGTACAGTCTTCTTATTATCAGTAGATAATAAGTCAGTAAAAGCTCTTTTAGCAAGTTTAAAAGGTTCAATCAACTCATTTGCTAGTTGGGGTGTATTAGAGCAACAGAAACTCTATAAAAGCTGACAGAATCTAGCAAAATAAACTGTATTTCTATCTTCTGTCATCCTATTACCTATGAAACCTAGTACAACACTAGCATAATCAAAATGAGATTGAGTAATTAGAGCATACCCAATTTGCTGACTTAGGATAGGGATTACATCAAAATTGGAGCACTTATTTGCAAAAGCCTTGGTGATGCAATCAAAGAAGAAACTCCACTCCCTCCTGATGTGGGGTCTCTTTAATTGTCCCAACTTGGATAATGATTTTTCATAACCCAGATTAGCCATCATCTTTTGAAGAGATGGCTCCTCAACTGTTAAAAAGTGTTGTCTTCTGGCAGATGTAGAGCTTGGCAAACTGTAGACACAGTCACCACATGTTCATCCTCCCCTGTTGTTAAAATAAAACTAGGGGACCTATTTGCACCACCATCATCATATATACCACTCCTCCAGAACTCCAGCACTTGAGTTCTTGAGATTGATTGAGGTTGGGTCAATGCATACCCAATCTCACTGTTAGCAAGGAAGTCCTGAACGGAGTGAAGATCTGATGGGGCTTCGTCCTTGCTAAGAATAACTAAGTAGTTGTTAGGAACAAACTTAGCTCCATTGAAAACAATGTCTTTTGGTACCATTTCTGTGAAAAATCAAGTGAGAATAGTGTGTACAAAAAGTGTTTGATAAAATTCCTGTGAGAAAATAGAGCTTCAGAAAATATTAGTGGGTGAGAGAAAATAAGAGAGATGAGAGCATGAGAAAAGTAGGTAAAAGATTAGAAAATCTTTTAACTTTCTTATTTATACATCCCACGTGATAACAACTATATTTTTAAAGCATGGCAGACAATTTACACCTGGCAACATGTGAACAATCAGTAAATAGTTAAAGCAGTAGTTAGTGGGCATGAGAAATAAGCAGTAATTATAGTGCACATGCAGTTTTTCAAGACAAACACGTTTCCCACTAAACAAATGATTATGATTGCTTTTATCTCACTTAAATATATTCTGATAAAATATGACCGTTCAGTATTACCACAAATAAGTCAAGTAAATAAATAATACCACGTAAGCATCAGAGTTTCCATCAGGATTTAATATCAGAACTTGACTATTATCATATTTTAACGGTCATCAGAACATGGCTTCTGTTCTCAGAAAGTGAATGTTTATTTCTGTGATTTTTCATACAAAAACTGACTTATTTCTTCAGAGTTTAATCTTCAGAACTTTGATCAGAACTTGTTCTCAGAATTTATGTAAACAACACTTAATTGTTTGTCAAAAACAACTTAATCACCACAATAATTTTCATTTTTCATATGGAGTGTGAGTGTGTGCATTTAGAAAAATATCAGATAAAGATTAAAGTCTGATAAAATTCAGTATATCTTAGAAATAAGGCATAACTAAGACAAGTGCTTAAAAATCTGTCATTAATAATGAAGTCTACTGTAGAATAAATTTATGCAAGAATCCACCTCAACTGTTTGTGCTCATTTTATGCATCTTTTAACATTCTTTTTACAGTGGCTTCTCAGTGTAAGTGAGTCACAACTGCTATAAGAATTTATGCTATTGTTAGGTCACACAATACTGTAGAAGGAGGTTGAATACAGTGTAGAATACAATCAAATCGATTTAAAGCACAAGTAACAGAAAACATATGTATTCGATATAATAAACTCTGTTACAATGAAACTGTTCTCTCTCACTGATGAACAAATATCACGAGAGCTGCTAGGTTACAATATATGATCTTCTATCTTCTCGATGATCGTAACTCTTATAGAGTAAATATAACGACTCGTACATTTTTTGTAATATTTAAAGGTGTGATTACTAAATAATTAAATAAATAAATTATGTATATAGATTCTATCAGTTAGATATTATTTTTGTTAATATTTTATTAATTATGTGTGATTATTGGTGTTCGTGGAGCGTTTGTGTAATTAGCGGTGACGTTATGTTATTTGTTTCATGGTTAGAGGTGATTTTATTCAAAATATATTTCCATAAATATTTGTATTGAATCTAAAATTGTTCTTATCACTTTACAATGTTATTTATTATTTTTAGGACTTTATGAAATTTAGAAATCAATATTTTATTGATTATTAATCTTTAAATGATTTTCTGATTGCATTATATTGTAAATTCAATATTAAATTCACAAGTGTTTCGAAAATTATGAAATTTGTACTTTATTAAGTTTGGAATATTCTGGGAATTTTAAATTTATTTTGGAGATTTTTAAGATTTATTTAACCCGCGCGTTATTTCGTTTATTTGTAAAAAAAGGATCCAGTGCATGTTTTAAAAATGATTTAAAAATCTTTAAAAATTTTATTTAGTTAATTATTAATTATTGTGCTAATTTTAAAATTATTTCGGTAAAATATTAAAATTATTTTACTCGTAATTTGCCCGTTTAAATATACGTGTTTCGTGTTTTTGCGGGTATTTCAAATAAGGGTTGCAGGGGGTAAATAATATTAATACATTATATAAACAAAAACTTTTCTCCCAAACAGTTTCTCTTACGAGCCCTAATTTAATCTCTCAGGTTAATCTCTCTCTGCTCCCTCTCTCAAACCTTAATCTCTCTCGCTCTCCTCTCTCCCTTAGCGACTCTCTTCATCTCTCTCTTTCTCCTATCTCTCTTCCCCTCTCTTTTTCTTTTCTTTTCTTCCATATCTTCCCCTGGTCGCCCCGTTTTGCCGCATGTTCCTTTTTCGATCACCGCCGTCCCTCGCTTTCCAGCGAGGTGGCTGTGGTGGCGTGTGTTATACTCGTGTGTGTGTGTTATGCGTGCGTGAGTATTACGTGTGTGTGTGCTCGGCGATGCTGTGTGTTTTCGCCTGTTTCTTTTTCCGACGATTACCGCCGCTCTGTTTGTCTGTTCCATGTTCTTTTCTGGTGTACTTGTATGCCTTTGATTGCTGGTATTGTGACTGTTGGAGATATGTGATTGTGGAAGCAGTTGTGTGATATTGTCCCTGTGATTATACGAACTAATTGACTGAATAATTTATTATTAATCCATATGATTTTCTGTGATTTATCGAATTATGCAAATGATTTAAATATCTGGATTTAAAAATTTAGGTGAAATTTCGATAGGAAACCCGAAAGGGTACCATCGAGATTATGCCGCCGTCGGCAATGAACTCGTTGAGTCGACGGATTATTGGCAATGATGATCTTTGAGCCAAATAGTAATTTATAAATTTATTAAAATAATTATTTGGTTACATTATTATCGGATACTAATTAGTATTGTAAACTTGGATTAATTGGAATGGTTGTGTCGATATGAGATCGACTGGTAGTCCGATAAATAGCGGAAGTGCTGTCCGATTTTTGAACAATATAAATTTAAAATTACGGAAACTTATCCTGTAATTATCGGACATATCAGTCAAGTCTATTTTATAATATGTATATATTTATAGATTCCTTATAATTATTATATATAACTGTAAATAGATAAATTACGACTGGGTAAAATATTTTGCAAAAAAGTATTGTATAACCTTATTTTTCCGGCACCATTAGTGAAGAGTATGTTTTAAAATAAAACCGATGACCCTAATTTTGTAAAATAACAAATGTATCTATTTTCTGAAAACAAACACCGAACCGACTTTCGAAGACGTGAACCCTAATTGATACGTGTACTATAATATTGAACAATGTTGCGTGTCGGGTTTTGTTAGCGTTCGGGTAGATTGTTAGCGAGGATAGTCAAGCATATTCGGACGTCTAATTTAGGGTATTTTGGTTCTTGTAGGTTCCAGTCGAAATCCTTAGCATCCCGGTCGGTGCAAAGCCAGTCAGAAATTAGTGTTAAAGCGTATAAGGCAAGTACCCCTGACCATATCTTTATGGTTCAGCATATATGAATATAATGTTGTTTTATTCTCATAGTGGAACATAATGATTTAAGTTACGTATCCCCTGGGTTTCAAATTGTTTTACTAACTTGTGTTTTGGGGGTAAAGTAACTTCTGAAAATACCTATCTCTAAGTTTTGAATAAAATGAAAATATTTTGGAAAATGTGCTGTGTTATAATTGTTTTGACAAGAGATAGGTAAGTGATTTGGAAACTGGATAAAAATGATCAGATAATTGGATGAGTGTGCGCAGAAGGCCCGTAACGGCCTGGAAGTTAGCGTAAGAGGCGAAGTGGTTGCGCACCCTGTTATAACCACCAGCCCAGCGTGACAGAGACCTAGCTAGTCTCTGAGTTCCGGAACAAGTTTCGTAGGATAGCCTGATCAGCTGTCTCACCAGGGATCATCCAATAATTTTATATCTGAGCAAGCGGTTTTGAGGTTCCCGGAGAGGGACAAGTTTTATGGTTCCCGTAACAGAACAATTAGTTTTATAGGTCCTGCGATGGGACGAATGATTTGAAAATGGAAGTAGCATGCTAAAATTTAACCCTGCTATTTACACAACACTATTAATAAATGTTTAGAGAGCATGCTAGCTATTAAAGATCCAGTTTCAACAGTTTATCAGTTTTATCTGTTTACACTTGTTTTACTTGTTTTCTACTAACAAGTTGTAATTTCTGTTCCTACAATTGTTTATTATAAACTGTTTTAGTTAGTATTCATATAGTGGTACTGCTGAGCGGTTGATCGCTCACTCTTGCAAATGTGTTTGTATATTTTCGCATTGCAAATGCCTAAGGGATGTTGCTATTTTGCTAAGGGCCAGTTTCCAATTCCTCTTGTGTCGAGCTCCTCTGATTAGGTTGTGTCTGTCGAAGTATGGTCTGAGAGTTGCTGTAGCATAACAGTCATGACAGGTTATTTTAATTAGTTGGTTTGTAATAAGTGTGTAACCTAAATTATACTTGAACCTGGAAAAGATCTTGTGGAAGAGTTGTTTATATTGAAATAAAGTAAATAGTTGTATTATAATTATAGTTTCATTTTGTTAGTGACGTCAACTCCTGACCCGGGGTTGAGGCCGTCACAGGTTGGTATCAGAGCTACAGGTTTGAGTCCCTGATTTAGGTTAGGAGTAGAGTCGGGAAGGGGTAATGTTGGTATATAGGGTATGAATCAGCAACTCACATCTAGAGGAGCAAGTTTAAGAGTCTAGTCGAGGGTTCGAAGGCGTAACCCTGACATATTTTGAGGATTTTGGAACTGCCCTGATCTTTAGTGTGTTTCCCAGGTGCAGGTGCCATTGGTAATGGCCGATAGGGATTCCTAGATAGTTTTTCCACGAGAACGAGTCCGACCATATGAATTTAGTTAGTAGGTTGCGATATTAGCTGGTGGCTGTTATAAGTATTGGTGTACGCGGCTAGTGGCGTGCTGTTATTATTGTTGTTATTTTTATTGTTGCAATTGTTGCTGATTTTGTTAAATCTAACCACTCATTACAATCGGACCCCAACTAATTGAGGGTGGGAATATTTTATTGCGGCAGCATTCTCTTGGCACATGAAAATGTGGCTACCCGGGGGTAATTCTTTTTAACTAAAACCATTTGTTATGTTTCAGGAGAATGCCGCCCAAGAAAAATATCCCATCCAATTCCTCTAGCAGAGCTTCTGAAGGGGGCCCAGTTATGGGTGAGTTGCTAGATTTGCTGCGCCAACAGTCTAATCAAATGGCTCAGCAGCAAGAACAATTTCAGCAGCAGCAGCAACAACAATTTCTACAATAATAGCAACAACAGCAGCAGTTCATACAGCAGCTGCAACAACAAATTCAACAGCAACAGCTACAGCTTCAGCAGCAACCTCAGCAAAGAGAAGTGAACCAAACTGTGAGTTTTAAATCTTTTCAGTCGGTAAAGCCCCCAGAGTTTAAGGGCGAGGTGGACCCAGTTGCTGCTAGAATTTGGCTAAAGGAAGTAGAAAAAGCTTTCACCCTCACGCAAGTAAGTGATAATCTTAGATCAGATATGACATCTCAAATATATCCAACAATCTCCCCTAACTTGTAAATTATGCAAGAATGTACAAGTTAATAGATTTGATGATGTCAAAAACATTTAAGTTCAAATACAATAAGAGTTTAATAAGACTATTAATTACAACTTACAAAATATCCAGCTTTACCAACATTACTGAATCAACCTGAATCCATATTGATTCTTAACAAAATCATTTATCAGATTATCTTCAGCTTTCTTCAGAACTTCAGCTAACTGTGCTTTGACCTGCATCAGTTCTTCTTCCTTACTATCACCAATTTGATAAATGGCTATTCTGAGAGCTTGAATGGATGTTCTTTCAAGTCCATCACCAAGTCTGATAACCTTAGGATATGAAGAGTTTTCATTATAACATAAGCATCTTCCTTTCAGAATAACTTCCACCTTAGCAGAATTCTTCAGCATATGAATTTCTCTTCCATCACCTTCAGTAATCATTGGACTGTAATGAGAAGTCTTTATACCAGAGATTCTGAATAGATCTCTTATAGCTTTCAAAATGTATTCTGACCATCTTCTTGTAACATCAGATTTTACTTCCAGAAGATAGTGAATATGTTGAAGTTCTCTGATAGACTTCTTTAATACATCAGTATCAACTAATCTATAAGTCCTTCCATCATTGAGAAATAAGATCAATTTCTCTTTTAGATTCTCCTTATCATGAGCATCTATCACAAATTGAGCAGACAACACCTTGTCAAGGTGCCTTTGTTTGATTTGTTCATATGGGTTGTCTGTCAATATGAAAGGATCTCTTAGAGTAACCTCTACTCCTATTTGAATCTTCTCTTCATCAGAACCTAATCCAGCTTTATCTCTAGGTTGCTTGGCTTTCAACCCAAATGTAGCAAGTTGATTAATCATGAGATTGTATTTTGGTTCAACTGGAGTAGCTTTCTTCCATAACAGCTTCTTCTTATCAGCAATTGTCATTTTATCCAAATCAATTTATGCATTGTCAACAGTTGATGTCTTGATAGCTTGATCAAAATTTGTTGTTTCTTCTGTACCTTCCTGTCCTTTATTCTGAATAACAACTTGAGCAGTGTTAGAGGTTGTTTTAGAATCTTCAATTATCTTTCTTCTTTTCAGAATTTGAACTGTTTCATCTTCAACAAGATTATCATCAGATACTTGAACCATTTTACACACTAGTTTCATCAGAGCTTGAGAAGTTTTCAAGTCCAGTGACTTGGTTGGTTCATAAATTTTTCTTTTCCCTTTGTCTTTGGGATCACTCTCAGTCTTTGATCTAGTCTTGAACTTTGAAGTTTCAGAATTTGACTTTTCCTTGATCACAATGCCTTTTTCCTTAGGCCTTGGAGGTTTCTTTGTATCAGAAGCTTTAGACTTAGGATTTGTCTTCTCAGCAGAAAATCTAGCTTCTTCCTCCTTGAGAGTTTCTAAATCTATTCCTGGATTGTGTTTCAGAAATAATCTTCTTGCTATCTCCTCATCAAGTGTCTGGATTTTAGGATCTTTTTAATAAACAGTAGTCTGCTTCCCCTTTAACTTCAGAGTTTGCAAGAACTTTTGAGAGTCTTCAGATCCTGACTGAATCATAATATCAGAACTTGACATCAGACTTTGCTTATCACCACTTGACTTTAATCTTTGAGCATTCACAGCATCAGAACTTGACTTGTTCTGAATAAAAGATTTTCCTTGAACTTTTCTTTGACCTCTGCTCTTTTCAGAGTTTCCCTGGTCATCACCTTTATCATCCTTTTTCTTCAGTTCTTGAGTAGGTGAGCATTTGGAATTAACTACCTTCTCCCCCTTTTTGGCATCATCAGGAAGTAAGAGAGAAAGAAGAAGTTTAACTGAAGACTGGATTTCATCCAATTGAGCTTTCTGAGAAGCTTGATTAGCCATAACCTCAGCAATTTGGGCCTGTTGCTTCTCGAGTTTTCTCAATGGTTGCAACTTTTTCAGAAATAGGTCTGATATACCTGTTCTTGTCAAGCTTGTTCTGTAGATTGAACTTATCAGCTTGTTCTCTGAGTGTACCAACATTTTTATGAGTAGAAGTAAGTAGACCTTGAAGATGTTTTGTAAACAGAGCTGTGATCTTGAGTTGTGTCTTGAAATCAGTATTTGTGAGCAACTCATCAGCTTTTGCAATATGCTCTATCAGAATTTTAGAACATGGAATCAAATCTGATTCATTCCACTTCTTGGTCCACTCAAAACCTCTGTGAGTATCCTCCCAAGGAATAGGTGCTTCCTTTTCAACAAATTTCTTCACCAATTATTCCTTGCCCAGAGTAGGTACTGGAGTCTCAACAGAAACACTGTCATCAGAACTTGAGGAAGACTCATTCTGTTCTGATAGTTCAATAGTGTGTGAAGCAACTGGAGATTCAGGAATAACATTATCTAAATTCTGATCAGCAGAATTTATCTCCAGAGCTGGTGTCTTTGATGTAGATGAAGCTTCCAGATAAAGAACTTTAGGTATATTCATATTATGAATATCTATTTCAGAATTATCATTTTGTTCTTTAGCATCATCTGTAGCTTTAATAGGAGAGACATGAGGGGTAACAACTGTGTCATTAGCAGTGTCTTTGGCTTGAGCTGGAAGGGCTTCAATGATAATTGGTTCTTGTGAGATCAGAGATTCCTGATCCCCTTCCTCAGCTTCTTCAGTATCTTCTGATATAGCCTTAGACAAATACCTCCTTGCCTTCATTTTCTTCAATCTCCTTGCCAATGAAGGAGTTACTTCAGCAGCATCAGAATTTACAGATTTTCTTTTCAAAGTACCAGAACTTTGAGCTGCTTTCTTTTTCTGAGAAGTATCATTCTCAGCTTCAACTATCATAGGTTCAGATGCATGAACTCGTGCTTCAACTATTTCCTCTTCACTCTCAGACTCATCTCTGAGAATCATCTTCCTTCTCTTTTGTGGAGGTTAAGGAACAGACTTTGTCCTCTTAGAAGGTTTAGAAGATGAAGGTCTGGTTGTGTGTGCTGATGGTTGAGAAGTCTGAGGTGTTTGTGTAGAGGTGGTAGGTGCTGATGGTTGAGGTTCTGATAGTTGGACATCAGGATATAGTACAATATATTTAACTGGATCATAGATTATTAAGGCCTGTTTGACAGATAAAGGAACTCGGAGGGGTCTTAACACAGCCTTCTTATTATCAGTAGATAATAAGTCATTAAAAGCTCTTTTAGCTAGTCTGAATGATGGAATTAATTCAGTAGCTGATCGAGGCTTATCATCACAACAAAAACTATATATAAGCTGACAGAATCTAGCAAAATAAACAGTATTTCTATCTTCTGTCATCCTATCCCCAATGAAACCTAAGACAACACTTGTATAATCAAAATCAGTTTGATTAATGAGAGCATACCCGATTTGTTGACTGAATATGGGGATTGCATCGAAGTTAGAACATTTATTTACAAAAGCCTTGGTGATGCAGTCAAAGAAGAAACTCCATTCCCTCCTTATGTAAGGTCTCATCAATTGACCCAGCTTTGCCAATGTCTTTTCATACCCCAGACTGGCCATTATATTTTGAAGAACTGGCTCCTCAACAGTAGAGTAAACGCAGTTCTCAGGCAGCTGCAGTGCTTGTCAAACCGTGGTCAATGTCACGATATGCTCGTCCTCCCATGATGAAAAGATAATACTCGGGGACCCTTGAGCACCACATACATCAGGTTGGGTCAGAGCGTATCCAATATCAGAATTAGCGAGAAAATCCTGAATGAAGTGAAGTTCCGATGGAGCTTCAGCCTTGCTAAGAATGGCGGAGTAGTTGTTAGGAACAAACTTAGCTCCATTGAAAATTACGTCTTTTGGTGCCATCTCTGTAAGAAATTAAGTGAGAAAGAGACTGTTTGCAAAGTGTTTGTTAAAAGTCCTGAAAGAAAACACTTCAGAGAATATTAGAGAGAGAGAGAATAAGAGAGATGAAAAATAGAAAAGTAAGTAAAAGATTATAAAATCTGTTAACTCCCATATATATACTCTCTCCACTAAAAATTTATATTTTTGAAGCATAATATACACTTTACACCTGGCACCGTGTGAACAGTCAATAAACGGCTAGATAGGAGTTAATGGGCACGTAAAATAAGCAATAATTACCGTGCACATGCAGGTTTTCAGGACATACAGGTTAACCACTAACCCATAATGATTATGACTATTTTTATCTCACCCAAATTTATTCTGATTTAAATATGATTGTTTCAGATTTTATCACAAATAAGTCAAGTAAAGAAAATACCACGTAAGCATCAAAGATTCCATCAGGATTTAATATCAGAACTTAACTTATATCAGATGTTAACAATCATCAGAAAATGGCTTCTGTACTCAAAAAGTGAATATCTTTTTCTGTGATTCTTCATACAAATACTGACTTGTATTTTTTCAGAGTTTAATCATCAGAACTTCCATCAGAACTTGTCCTCAGAATTTTTGCAAATGACACTTAACTGTTTGTCAAAAACAACTTAATCATCATAGTAATTTTCATCATTCATATGGAGTGAAAGTGTGTGCATTCAGCAAAATATCAGATAAAGATTAAAGTCTGATCAACTTCAGTACATCTTAGAAATAAGGCATAACTAAAAAAATGCTTAAAATCTGTCATCAGTCATGATGTTTACTATAAAACAAATTTATGCATGAGTCCACCTCAACTGTTTGTGCTCATTTTATGCATCTTTTGAAATTCCTTTTTACAATGGCTTCTCAGTGTAAGTGAGTCACGATTGCTTATCAGAATTTATGCTGTTATCAGAGTATTTCTCCAGTAATCATAGAGTGTGAAAAGTCACCAATAATTTTTTTTTGCTTTTCTAATACATATTACTTAATACCAGCAATGCACTTGGGCCTTCCCTTCCATATTTTTACTCTAGATCTCAAAGGAGTACCTGACTTTTATTCTTTTCTTTTCTTTTCTTTTCTTTTGATAAGTGAGGCTTATCAGCACTTAGTTCATTCTTAAGATTTACTGACAGCAGAATTTGACAGATAAAAAAACAAGAATCTAGTTTGTGACTTAGTAATAAGATACACAAAGTAAACTTGACTAAGCTTAATATCAGAATCTGTTTGTGTTAATGAGTTTCCACATAAACAACTAATTCAAACATGGGATTTCTAGTATGTTAAAGACTACTAGGTCAGCATCTAGCACAGTTATCCTCATTGGATTGAATAGCCACAGAACATTCAAAACACTTATCAGAGTATATAAATTCACATCAGATAACAATCAGCATTTAATGAATTTTTAAATTAAGCACATATTACATATAGATGATACAATCTGTAAATACTGATCATAAAGTCTGATGCATGAGAACAAAAACTAAGCAGATTTAGAGAAAGAACCTGAAACCATTCCAAGTTCATTTACCAATCTTATAAAAGTAGCTTCACATAGTGGTTTTGTGAAGATATCTGCTAGCTGTTGATCTGTTGGAACAAAATGCAATTCCACTGTACCTTCATCCACATGTTCCCTTATAAAATAGTACCTAATGCTGATGTGCTTTGTCATTGACTGTTGAACTGGATTACCTGTCATAGCAATAATACTTTGATTATCACAGTAAATAGGGATTTTAGAAAATTCTAACCCATAATCCAGTAATTGATTCTTCATCCAAAGAATCTGTGCACAACAGCTTCCTGTAGCAATATATTCTGCTTCTGCAGTTGATGTGGAAATTGACTTTTGTTTCTTGCTAAACCAAGAAACCAATCTGCCTCCAAGAGATTGGCAGCTTCCACTAGTGCTTTTCCTGTCTATTTTGCATCCTGCAAAATCTGCATCTGAGTAACCAATTAGCTTAGAATCTGATTCCCTAGGATACCATAATCCTAGATCAGCTATACCCTTAAGATACTTGAAAATTATTTTCACAACTAATAAGTGAGGTTCTCTTGGATTAGCCTGAAATCATGCACAAAGATAGGTAGCATACATGATATCAGGTCTACTTACAGTTAGATAAAGTAAGGAGCCAATCATACCTCTGTAGTTAGTAATATCTACTGATTTACCAGTATCCTTATCTAACTTGGTTGCAGTGGCCATGGGAGTGGATGCAGTTGAACAATCTTGCATTCCAAATTTCTTCAGTAAATTTCTGGTATACTTGGATTGACAGATAAAAGTGCCTTCTGCAGTTTGCTTGACTTGAAGGCCCATAAAATAGACGAGTTCTCCCATCATACTCATTTAATATCTTGACTGCATTAGCTTTACAAACTTCTCACACAGTTTGAAATTAGTAGAACCAAATATGATATCATCAACATATATCTGTACCAAAAGTAAGTCCTTTCTATGGTTGAGGTAGAATAGAGTCTTGTCAATTGTACCTCTGTGAAATCCACTTTTCAGAAGGAATTGAGCTAAAGTCTCATACCATGCTCTTGGAGCTTGCTTAAGGCCATAAAGTACTTTGTCAAGCCTGTAGAGATGATTGGGAAATTTAGGATCTACAAAGCCTGGAGGTTGTTCAACATATACCTCTTCTTCTAATTCTTCATTGAGAAAAGCACTTTTCACATCCATTTGAAAGACTTTAAACTTCTTGTGAGCATCATAAGCCAAAAAGATCTTTATGGCCTCTAATCTTGCAACCGGTGCAAATGTTTCATCATAATCAATACCCTCCTGTTGAGAGTAGCCTTTAGCAACCAGTCTTGATTTATTCCTTGTAATTATGCCATCACTGTCAGTTTTATTTCTGAACACCCATTTGTACCAACAACTGATCTGTTATTTGGTCTTGGTACTAGGGTCCAGACTTTATTTCTTTCAAATTCATTTAACTCTTCTTGCATTGCTTGCACCTAATCAGCATCTTGAACAGCTTCTTCCACTTTCTTTGGTTCAGTCTGAGAGAGAAAAGAATGAAAGAGACATTCATTTGAAGTTGCAGTTCTAGTTCTGACACCTGCTTCAGGATCTCCAGTGATTAAATCAGGTGTATGTGCTTTAGTCCACTTCCTTGCAGATGGAAGTTGATCTCTAGAACTCGATCCTCCCCCATGATCCATGCTGTCTCCATCAGCACTTTCTGATGCTCCCCCTATAGTTATGCTCTCTGAGACTTCAGAAATTGAATTTGATTTTTCAAGAGTTGAAGAATCAGAGCTTCCAGAATTTTCAGAATTTGGCTCATCAAAATTAGATAAATTAGAACTTGAAGAGCCAGTGACAGGTTCCGATGCTTCTCGAGAGTCTTGAGATATGGTAGGTTCTTCATCTTGCTCCTCCTGGACAGGTGCATTTTCCTTTGGAGTTGTTAACACAGTTTCAACAACATCAGAACTTAATCCATCAGAACTTACAGGATCAGGATTTAAGTCATCAGAATTTCCAGAATCAGAATTTAAATCTTCATTCTCAAATCTCAGCTGATCATGATCATCGAAATCTTCAAGTCCAGTAATTTTCTTATCATCAAAAGAGACATTGATAGATTCCATGACAACTCTTGTTCTCAAATTGTAGACTCTTAAGGCTTTTGTGGAAAGTGGATATCCAACAAAAATTCCATCATCAGCTTTTAGATAAAATTTGGATAGCTGTTCAAAATGAATCTTAAGAACAAAACACTTGCAACCAAATACATGAAAGTATTTCAGATTTGGCTTCTTCTTCTTCACCATCTCATATGGTATTTTTCATGCTTGTTTATAAGTGTAGCATTTTGTGTAAAACAAGCAGTCTGCACAGCTTCAGCCCAAAAATAGGTTTGTAGCTTTGCTTCATCAAGCATTGTTCGTGCAGCTTCAATGAGAGTCCTGTTCTTTCTTTCTACAACTCCATTTTGCTGTGGAGTTCCAGGTGCAGAAAATTTCTGTTTGATTCCATGATCTTTGCAGAACTCTTCCATGATTGAATTCTTGAACTCAGTGCCATTATCACTCTTTATGATTTTAACAGAATCATTGATCAATTTATCCAGCTGTCTGACATGATAAGTTAGGGTAGATGCAGTTTCAGTCTTCTTGTGCAAGAAGTACACCCAAGTGTACCTTATGAACTCATCCACTATAACCATATCATATTTCTTCTTTGCAATAGACATGACATTGATTGGACCAAATAGATCAACATGTAGTAGGTGATAAGGCTCAAGACTTGTTGACTCAGTTTTGCTCTTGAAAGAAGATTTTCTTTGTTTTTCCTTCTGACATGAATCACAAAGGCCATCAGGAGCAAATACTGTTTTTGGCAGTCCTCTCACAAGATCTTTCTTTACAAGCTCATTTATATTGTTAAAATTTAAATGAGAGAGTTTCTTGTGCCAATTCCATCTTTCTTCAATTGATTCTCTACTCAACAGACAGATTACAGAACCATCAACACTTGTTGAAAGTTTGGCTTCATAAATGTTACCATGCCTGTATCCTTTCAGAACTACTTTGCCTGTAGAATTACTTACAACTTCATAGTGTTCTTCAAAGAAATCCACATGATAACCTCTGTCACAGGTTTGACTCACACTTAGCAGATTGTGTTTAAGTCCTGAGACAAGAGCTACAGATTTAATGATGACATTCCCAAGATTGATATTGCCATATCTCAGAGTTTTTTCCATATTGCCATCTCCATAAGAAACTCCTGGGCCAGCTTTCTCCACAAAGTCTGATAGCAGGGCTTTATTTCCAGTCATATGTCCTGAGCATCTACTGTCCAGAACTAGGATGTTTTTCATCTTGCCCGGTAATCACAAAGACCACTATTGGTTAGTTTTAAAGACCCAGACTTGTTTGGATCCTTTGGCCTTTTTAAGTTTGTTAGCATTTGCAGCGGATTCAGTTTCAGAGTTTATGCTAACATGCTGTTTATCAGAATTTATATCAGACTTTGCATCAGACTTTACACTAGAAGGAATAATACTAACTTTCTTCAAAGAAACTCCTGGGCCAGCTTTCTCCACAAGTATGAATGGAATGCCATAAACTATGATATTTCTTACAAGTATAAATGGAATGCCATAAACTACCACAATGAAAACAAGGATTTTGTGGTTTAAACCTAACAGACTGACTCTTAACTCCTGATTTAGGAGGTAAAGAGTTTATATCTTTATTTTTCCTGCAAAAAGAAGCAAGATGGTTAGAGTTTCCACATTTATAACATTTCTTTCTAGGAGCATTAGGAACAGGCATATAATTATTGCTTTTATTCACACCTTCCTTTTCATTCCTATTTTTCCTAGCTTCCTTTACCTTTTTCACATTTCTAATCTCTTTCAGCATATGCTTAAGCTGCTTCTTTGTCATTAAGCCTATGTTTACTTTAGCTGGTTTATCCTGTTTTAATTTGTCAGAAGTTGACTTTTCTTTGACTTCTGTCCTAGACTCTATCATCTTTTCAGAATCAGACTTTACATTTTTTGCTACAAACTTAACAGGATTTACCTTTGGCTTAGCAGTCTGTTTAACAACAGTTGGCTTAATTTTCATAGTTCCTTTCTCACTTTTATCATCTCCATAACCTAAACCCTCTTTCCAGTTTCCACTACTTAGTATATCCTGAGTTGTTCTGCCAGAGTTAGTCCAAATTCTTATGATCTCTCTTTCCTTTTTAAGTCAACTTTTAGATATTCATTCAATTTTAACACTTCATCTCTAACATACAAAGCATCATCTCTTTCTTTCTTAGTTTGATGAAGAAAAACTAACTCCTTTTCTAAATAGTCATTTCAGTTTTTAAAAGCAAGATTTTCAGAGTAAAGAGCCAATCATACCTCTGTAGTTAGTAATATCTACTGATGAACCAGTATCTTTATTTAACCCGTCAGAATTTACAATATCAGGATTTAAGTCATCAGAATTTACAAACTCAGAATTTAAATCTTCATTTTCAAATCTCAGCTGATCATGATCATTGAAATCTTCAAGTCCAGTAATATTCTTATCATCAAAAGATACATTGATAGATTCCATGACAACCCTTATTCTTAAATTGGAGACTCTGAAGGCTTTTGTGGAAAGTGGATATCCAACAAAAATTCCTTCATCAGCTTTTAGATCAAATTTTGACAGCTGTTCAGGATGAGTCTTAAGAACAAAACACTTACATCCAAATACATGAAAGTATTTCAGATTTGGCTTCTTTTTCTTCACCATCTCATATGGTGTTTTTCCATGCTTGTTTATGAGTGTAGCATAATGGTGCCCCTAAGTTTTTTTTTTTTTTGAAACTATGTCCCTAAGTTCATCAATGAATATTAATTATCTCACACATTTAACGAATAATGCTGTAAATTTTTATGCACAAGATAAAGATAATTTATGCTCGATCAATTTACGATTAAAATAAAAATTACTTATTCTTGTTTAATTTGCGGTCAAGATAAAAATAACTTATTTTTTTTATTAATTTTTGAAAATTATGTCAATTGTTGAAGACTTTAGACACGTGAACTAATCTAATCTCGTTCACATTTTACATGAGTTATAGAATTGCAAATAATCTGATTTCATTCTCGTGTCTTTCCGCTAATCTAAAACTTGTAAAAATTTATTGAGAAGGATTTGTTAAGTTAATAAAATCTCCAGCATTACGTCAAAAAAAAAAACTTGTAAAAATTCACTATGTTAATTTTTATATGTTCTAAAAAATAGAGGGAATTCTTGTATCGTCTTCTCTAACTCTTAAGAGCAACCTAAGGGGATTAGCTATTTTCATTAGCTAAAATAAGGTAAAATAAATATTATCTAAAATTTGTTGAATTTGTAAGAAATTTTGTTTTAATGGTATTAGCTATAACGTTAGCCATATTTGAAATACATTATTGATTGTTATTTTTAAATTTTAATGGTTTTATTCATATTTTATATCTATCTTTTGAAAAAAAGAAGTTGTAAATGAATTATCATTATTTTTTTATTTTTTTATTTAATACAAGTAAAAATAAAATATATAATTAATAATTTTTTTTGATATAATTGTTACAATCTAAACATCTGAAAAACTAGTTAACAAACATTACATATATATACCATAATATATTTACTAATTTTATTTATTATCGTTTATAAGTAATTTTTATAAATACATAATTTACATTAAAATAGTTATAAAAGTAATTAATAAATTTAGTTAACATGATTTTTTTAAACAAACAATGATTTTTTTTATAATTCTATAATAAAATAATTTTACACTTAACATTAAATAAAATTAAAATATAATGTTTAAAAATAATATATATATATATTATAACTATTAAATTATGAATATATATACATATATACCTAGACACATAACTAGGATTATAGCGGCAGAATACATTTATTTTGGAGGGAAATGACCTGGATTTGATATATATAATGGATTCTCATTGAACATATGTAGCGTGCTGTTTTCTTTTCTCATTATCTAAAAGTTCTGGAGATGTGTTTTTTTTACATATTAGGTATATTTTCAAATTTTTGGAAATTTTTGGTTGTCAGCTAGATTTTATAGCTAACAGGTGCATCCGTTGGAGATAACAGGTTTACTTGCAGTTAAATAGAGTAAAGAGCCAATCATACCTCTGTAGTTAGTAATATCTACTGATGAACCAGTATCTTTATTTAACCCGTCAGAATTTACAATATCAGGATTTAAGTCATCAGAATTTACAAACTCAGAATTTAAATCTTCATTTTCAAATCTCAGCTGATCATGATCATTGAAATCTTCAAGTCCAGTAATATTCTTATCATCAAAAGATACATTGATAGATTCCATGACAACCCTTATTCTTAAATTGTAGACTCTGAAGGCTTTTGTGGAAAGTGGATATCCAACAAAAATTCCTTCATCAGCTTTTAGATCAAATTTTGACAGCTGTTCAGGATGAGTCTTAAGAACAAAACACTTACATCCAAATACATGAAAGTATTTCAGATTTGGCTTCTTTTTCTTCACCATCTCATATGGTGTTTTTCCATGCTTGTTTATGAGTGTAGCATTCTGTGTAAAATAAGCAGTCTGCATAGCTTCAGCCCAAAAGTAGGTTGGCAGCTTTGCTTCATCAAGCATAGTACATGCAGTTTCAGTGAGAGTCCTGTTCTTTCTTTCTAAAACTCCATTTTGCTGTGGAGTTCCAGGTGCAGAAAATTCCTGTTTTATTCCATGCTCTTTGCAGAACTCTTCCATGATTGAATTCTTGAACTCAGTGCCATTATCACTTCTTATAATTTTAACAGAACCTTTGACCAATTTATCCAGCTGTTTGACATGATCAATTAGAGCATATGTAGTTTCATTCTTCTTGTGCAAGAAATACACCCAAGTGTGTCTTGTGAACTCATCCACTATAACCATAACATATTTCTTCTTTGCAATAAACATGACATTGACTGGACCAAATAGATCAACATGCAGTAGGTGATAAGGCTCAAGAATTAAAGATTCAGTTTTGCTCTTGAATGCAGATTTTCTTTGTTTTGCCTTTTGACATGAATCACAAAGGCCATCAGGAGTAAATATTGATTTTGGCAGTCCTCTCACAAGATCTTTCTTTACTAGCTCATTTATATTATTGAAATTTAAATGAGAGAGTCTTTTGTGCCAATTCCAACTTTCTTCAATTGATCCTCTACTCAACAGACAGATTGCAGAACCATCAGAGTTTATTGAAAGTCTGGCTTCATAAATGTTACCATGCCTGTAACCTTTCAGAACTACTTTGCCTGTAGAATTACTTACAACTTCATAGTGTTCTTCAAAGAAATCCACATGATAACCTCTGTCACAGGTTTGACTCACACTTAGCAGATTATGTTTAAGTCCTGAGACAAGAGCTACAGATTTATTGATGACATTCCCAAGATTGATATTGCCATATCCCAGAGTTTTTCCCATATTGCCATCTCCATAAGAAACTCCTGGGCCAGCTTTCTCCACAAAGTTTGATAGCAGGGCTTTATTTCCAGTCATATGTCCTGAGCATCTACTGTCCAGAACTAGGATGTTTTTCATCTTGCCCGGTAATCACAAAGACCACTATTGGTTAGTTTTAAAGACCCAGACTTGTTTGGATCCTTTGGCCTTTTTAAGTTTGTTAGCATTTGCAGCGGATTCAGTTTCAGAGTTTATGCTAACATGCTGTTTATCAGAATTTATATCAGACTTTGCATCAGACTTTACACTAGAAGGAATAATACTAACTTTCTTCAAAGAAACTCCTGGGCCAGCTTTCTCCACAAGTATGAATGGAATGCCATAAACTATGATATTTCTTACAAGTATAAATGGAATGCCATAAACTACCACAATGAAAACAAGGATTTTGTGGTTTAAACCTAACAGACTGACTCTTAACTCCTGATTTAGGAGGTAAAGAGTTTATATCTTTATTTTTCCTGCAAAAAGAAGCAAGATGGTTAGAGTTTCCATATTTATAACATTTCTTTCTAGGAGCATTAGGAACAGGCATATAATTATTGCTTTTATTCACACCTTCCTTTTCATTCCTATTTTTCCTAGCTTCCTTTACCTTTTTCACATTTCTAATCTCTTTCAGCTTATGCTTAAGCTGCTTCTTTGTCATTAAGCCTATGTTTACTTTAGCTGGTTTATCCTGTTTTAATTTGTCAGAAGTTGACTTTTCTTTGACTTCTGTCCTAGACTCTATCATCTTTTCAGAATCAGACTTTACATTTTTTGCTACAAACTTAACAAGATTTACCTTTGGCTTAGCAGTCTGTTTAACAACAGTTGGCTCAATTTTCATAGTTCCTTTCTCACTTTTATCATCTCCATAACCTAAACCCTCTTTCCAGTTTCCACTACTTAGTATATCCTGAGTTGTTCTGCCAGAGTTAGTCCAAATTCTTATGATCTCTCTTTCCTTTTTAAGTCAACTTTTAGATATTCATTCAATTTTAATACTTCATCTCTAACATACAAAGCATCATCTCTTTCTTTCTTAGTTTGATGAAGAAAAACTAACTCCTTTTCTAAATAGTCATTTCAGTTTTTAAAAGCAAGATTTTCAGATGTTAATCTTTCACATGTTAAAGTCTGATCTCTATAACTAATGAACATGATTTTAAGATATAATCTCAACTCAGTAATATCATCAGTATGAAAAGCATAAGTTGTTTGAGGTACCTTCGATTCAGCAATTTCAGGGATGCTATCAGCATTTGCCATCAAGGCATAGTTCACCTCATCTTCAGAATCTGAAATGTCTGTCCAGCTTTTCTTCTTTATGACAAGTGCCTTGCCTTTATCACTTTTTCCTTTCTTGCAGTCAGGAGATATGTGGCCTCTTTCACTACAATCGTATCATTTGACATTTGAGTTGTCTCCTCTGTCAGACTTTCCTCCTTTGCCTTCAGACTTTCTGAATCCTTTCTTCTCAGAACTTCCACCTTTCCTGGAAAACTTCTTGCCCTTTCTGAATTTCCTGTAGGCTATCTTTGTGATACCCTTTACCATAAGAGCACACAGTTGCATCATCTCTGCATCAACATCCATTTCAGGTAAACTTTCAGTTTCTGAATCATCATCATCAGAATATGATGACTCTGAATCAGACTTTATGATGAGAGCCTTTTATTTGCCCCTCTTTGAGGCAACCACTTTAGGAGATTCCTCCTCAGCTTTGAGAGCAATTGTCCTTGACTTTCTTCCATGCCTCTTGCTCCTTTGATCCATCTCAAGTTCATAAGTCTTGAGCATACCGTAAATTTCATCAAGAGTAGTTTCAGTAAGGTCATAGTTGTCTCTTATGGTAGTAGACTTCAAATCCCAATTTTCAGGAAGAGCTAAAAGGAATTTTAGATTTGAATCTTTAAGATCATATTCCTTGTCCACCAGTGACAGATCATTCAAGAGTTTGACAAACCTGTCATATAAGTCAGTTAATGACTCATCAGCTTTTGAGTCAAAGTACTCATACTCTTGAGTGAGTATAGTCCTCCTATTCTTTTTGATTGCATCAGTTCCCTGGCATCTTGTCTCCAAAGCATCCGATATTTCCTTTGCAGTCTTGCATTCAATTACCATGTTTGACATGACATTATCAATGTCACTATACAGCAAATGCCTTACCCTTGCATCCTTGGAAATAGATGAGATCTCTTCAGCTGTGTAATCACCTTTCTCCTTTGGTATGGACTTTGCTGGTTGATCAGCAACTGCAACAGAGAGCTTGGTAGGCTTATATGGTCCTTCATTAATTCTGTCAAGGTCATCTGGATCTGTAGCTTCCAGAAATATAGCCATCTTCACTTTCTATATGGGATACTCAGAAGGTCTCAGTATGGGAACCCTAATAGTCTCATATCGACTGTGGGTTTGAGTGTTTTGAGTTTTGGTGGGCTTAGTTGGGGTTTGTGTTTCTTCAGACATGATTTTTTGGATCTTCACTGTATGTGTGTTAACAGAAAAGCTCTGATACCACTTGGTAGGTCACACAACACTGTAGAAGGGGGTTGAATACAGTGTTTATACAATCAAATCGATTTGAACACAAGTATATAACAAAGATCAAGTATATTCAATAAACTCTGTTACAATATGAACTGTTGTTCTCTCTCAGTGATGAACAAATATCACTAAGAGATGTTAGGTTACAATGAATAATATTTCTCGATAATGATAACACATATAGTGTAAACCCTAAGTCTGTGTTTATATATTATATAGTTACAAGATATCTTCTAATTGACATGGAATATAATTCTGTCTCCTAAAATATATCAATCAGATATCTTCTACAAGTCTTCTAGTCTTCTAACTCTATTCATGCATATCTTCTATTATTTTAGTCCAGATCTCCTCTCTTGTAAATCAGCCACATTCCTTATCTGAAAGTCTTCCCACACTTAAGTACTGATATGTATCTTCTGACACCTTAAGTTCTGATATTAAGTTCTGACTTCAGTAAGTTCTGATTTCAGTAAGTCCTGATATGTCCTGTTGTTAAGTTCTTAAAACTAAATACAAATCATATTAGACATGACATCTCAAATATATCTAACAATCCCCATATTGATGTGTCTATTGTGAGCCATGGAGAATACCAGTTTTTGAACTGCGCTAGAAATGTTATAATACCATGTCTTCCTACATGTGAATGCTCTCACAATGGAGTCAAACAGGAATGAACATTCCTTCCTCAAATTCTTCTTATTGAGACTGGCTAAGTTGATCCTTTCTTTGTAGTTGATGAAATCCATGAATTCCGCTAGTTCATCTTGAGTTGGAACTTCCATCAAATTTTAATAGGGATGCCCAAAGCCATGTTTACATCAGTTTCAGAAAAAATTCCACTTGTTGACCCTGAATGGAGCAATTAGCCACCATGGAAGCAGTTTGGTTCTCATGCACCACTGATCTTATCACAGCCGTGTTCCAGAAATCCCCTAGAACATCCAAGTACAAGACTGGATTTGCTGTTAGAGCACCTACAAAGTAAGTTTCAGAGAGAAATTGCACAAAACCCTTGAAAATATCAGGAGCCTGGTTTTCATCAGTAAAAGCGAGATAAATGGTGCCCTCTTTTGGGATGAAAGGTGTAACTGTGTTTGATGCCATTGAAATAGTTTGAATTTGAGTGGGTAAGAAAAAGTAGAAAGAAAGAGTTTGAAACGAGAGAGAGCGATTGAGAATTGGAAAAATTGGGTCATTTAAAGATCTCGAAGGCGTAAAGAGGTGTATGTCGAGATGTCCAGGTATTTATAGTAAAAGGTAAATGTCTTGTCGAGAACTAAAAATGGACGTTTGGAATTTGCTTATCGAGAAGTCATATTAAGAGAATAGATACATATTGATATGTCATTTTCCTGACTCTTATCGTGAACTAGAAAATGACTTGTCGAAATGTCAAATAAATACCCAGTTTGTCCTGAGTGGACTGATTTGTTTCCATTTTTTATTAGAATAAATCAAAATAAAATCAGACTTATTTTGTCAAAAGTATTTTATGAAAATAATTTATTAAATTAAATTATCTTAGTTCTGAGTTATTGATAAGTATAAAGTTTATACTTGTAGAGAACTCTGTGATTTAACACTTATTGAGAACTCTAAATAGACTTATCGATAAGTCATAATAAAGCTTGTCGAGAAGTCCTTCAAGAAGTCAGAAAAATGTCTTATCGAGAACTCGCTCGAGAAGTCTTAAAATGGCTTGTCAAGAAGTCAATTAGACTTATCGAGAACTCAGTTCTCTAAATACTTTTGTTCTTTTTGACTCTGCCTTGTGCTAATTTTACATATTGAAAATTCAAATCAACACTTAGACAGTTTTCTTAGAATTGAAAAATTCCAAGCTAAATTTTGAATTTTGAAAAATAAATATACATAGATTTCTGAAATATTTATAACTCATATTCCAGTTAATTTCCAATTAAATCAAATTAATTTTAATTTACTAGAAATTAATCTGATGCAAAACATTAGCTGAGTTCTTTCCTTTAGAATGAAGAATTTAGCATTCCAATTTCACCTACAAGTATAGTGAAAGTTGCTTCATCCAAAGGTTTAGTTAAAATATCCGCTAATTATTTTTCTGTTGGAACAAAAATAAGCTCAATGGTACCATTTGCAGCATGTTCTCTAATAAAATGGTACCTTAGATCAATATGCTTTGTTCTAGAATAATTGACTGGATTGGCCATAATAGACATAACACTAGTATTGTCACACATAATTGGAATTTTGTGTAACACTAGGTCATAATTTTATTAGCTGATTTCTAATTCAAAGCACTTGAGCACATCAACTTCCAGTAGCTATGTATTCAGCCTCAGTTGTGGTAGTTGACACAGATTGTTGTTTCTTGCTATACCAGGATACAAGTCTTTGTCCAAGAAATTGACAACTTCCACTAGTACTCTTCCTGTCAACCCTGTATCCAGCAAAATCTGCATCTGTGTATCTAACAGCTTCAAATCTTGTTCCCTTAGGATACCATAATCCCAAGTTTGGAGTCCCTTTTAAGTATCTAAAAATTCTCTTCACAACCATCAAGTTTGATTTCTTTGGATTAGCTTGAAATCTTGCACACAGACATGTTGCAAACATAATGTTTGATCTACTAGCAGTTAAATACAGCAAAGATCCAATCTCCTCTATAACCTGAAATGTTTACATTTTTTCCTTTCTTATCTTCATCCAACTTAGTAGCTGTAGACATATGTGTAAATGCAGGTGAGCAATCAACCATGCCAAATTTCTTCAATAAATCCTTGACATACTTAGTTTGGCTGATGAAGATCCCATCACTTCTTTGACTGACTTGAAGTACAAGAAAGTAACTTAGTTCCCCCATCATACTCATTTCATATTCACTCTACATGAGCTTTGAGAATCTTTGACATAGCTTTTCATTAGTAGAACCAAAGATGATATCATCCACATAGATCTGAACTAGGATCATATCATCACCATGCTACTTGTAGAAGAGAGTCTTGTCAATTATACCTCTAATGAATCTATGTTTAAGCAAAAATTCCGACAGTGTGTCATACCAAGCTCTAGGTGCTTGCTTTAGTGCATAGAGAGCCTTGAGTAGCTTGTACACAAAGTTTGGAAATTCTGGATCTTCAAAGCCAGGTTGCTTTTGCACATAAACTTCTTCTTCCAACTCACCATTAAGGAATGCACTCTTCACATCCATTTGATACACTTTAAAATTTGAGTGTGTATCAAATACAAGAAAGATCCTTATTGCTTCAAGTATTGTAACTAGAGCAAAAGTTTCATCATAATCAATTCCTTCCTCCTGTGAGTAGCCTTTTGCAACCAACCTTGCTTTGCTTCTAGTGACAATCCCATTTTCATCCATTTTGTTCCTGAACACCCGCTTTATTCCAATTACGCTTCTGTTCTTTGGTGCATGAACCGATTCTGAAACTTTGTTTCTTTCAAATTGATTTAGCTCCTCTTGCATAGCAGATATCTAATTAGGATCAAGTAGAGCTTCCTCAGTTTTCTTGGGCTCAACTTGTGAAAGAAAACATGCATGAATACATTCATTTACAGTTGCACTTCTAGTCCTCACTCCAATAGTTGGATCACCAATAATTGCTTCTCTTGTATGTCTCCTATCCCATTTCCTGGTGTGAGTTTGTTGACTTGAATTTTCTGTATTTTCTTCACCATTGGCATGACTTGCAAAACTTTCTCCTCTTTCTCCCCTGAGTTTGTGCTATCAAATTCAGGTGTTTGAGATGAGCTTCCATTCTCATGATTCACTTGTTTTGTTGACTCTTCATTTATTCTGTGATTTATGTTGACTTCAGCTTCATCCTTAGAATCACTATCAATGTTGAGATTTCAAATTTCAGGGCCTCAACTTCATTTTCATCAAGGCATTCCAAGCCTGGACACTTGTTATCAGTAAAAGTTACATCTGTGCTTTCATAATTTTCTTTTGTTCTAGCACATGGACTTTTTAGGAAGTTCTCTCCAATGAATATCCCAGAAAAACTACTTTAAAAACTTTAGAGTCAAATTTTTCCACATATTTAGAGTTGACTTTTAAACATAACACCTGCTTCCAACACATGAAGATGCTTCAAAGTAGGCTCTCTTTTAGATAAGATTGAGTAGAGTGATTTTGCAAAGATTCTTGTTAATGAGATATCTATTTTGAGTATAGCATGCAGTTTTAACAACTTCTTATCCTTAGGGTTTCTTTGATTTTCACCCTGTCCCTCACCTTGCTCACTCTCCTTCACACTCCCCTCTTGTGTATAGTAGTTTTTGCAACTGATTTCTTTTGAAAGAAATCAGAGAGAGCTTTCTTAGCTTTGGATTTTGAAGATTTTATTTTTGTAGCTTGGGTATGCATCTGTTGGGTCATTGACACAGATGCCATAGCTACATTTGAAGGCAAAGAATGTGTAAGGTGGAAGAATGGAGACAGTGGTGCTTACCTCACTTACCTGAGGTCCCCCCATGATTGGAAAGTAAAAGAGGGGCACCTCTTTGTGGTGACTTGTCCTATTGAGATCAGCAATGACTCTCCTTTCTTTAACCCAACAATTTAGCTTGTTGGTTGGGTTCTCAACAATAATATTCTCAATAAGATGGGTAGAAAGCATCATAAAGAATTTACCATAATAGACACTTTTACCTCTCTTATTAAGTTCACCTAACTTATAACCTAGCTCAAACATGATCAAGTCACTGAGATTAAAGTACTTACCAATAACTAGCATATAAAACATGTTAAGCATGAAGATGTTTACAGAATCAAATTGCTAATTTTAACAGAAAATACTTTAGTTACCACATCACACATATATCTCCATTCCTTTTTAAGACCTAGCCTCCTAATTTCACTTAACTTAGAAGTAGAAAGTACATAGGCCATAGAATTTAGCATGTTAACTATATTAGTATCTGTCACACCCCCAATTTAAACAGCAAAATAAATTAGCTATTAATCATTTTAATGAAGAATACACAACCAAATCCAAGATCTTACAGTTTAGGGTTTGGAACAGCCCAACACTACCAACTATTACATCTGAATACAAATACCGAGGTCCTCACACAACTATTAATACTTATTCTACCTGAGCTCGGACATAAGCATCAGCATCACAGGTCTTACGGGTAGTCTGCTTGAATCTAACCATAGCTGCTAGCTGTAAGATCAGGGTAAAGCAAGAAGTGAGCCGAATGCTCAACAAGTGCTAACAACACAACACAAAACATAAATCGAGATATACTTTTAAGAATGCCAATGGAAAGACATAACTAATGATAACGAGAGATAAAACTATGTGAGATGGCATCATTTTGCTTGTATCAAAACAATTTTTTTAAAAAAAATCATGTCTTAATCAAAATCATTTTATGACGCTACGGATTACAGCCGGTGATCAGCCGTGAAGTAATCCCGAACCTCGCTGGGTTCTAAAACATTAACGGGAATCCCTAGGCAACTTTTAAGCCTAATATAAGTGTGGAAAGGACTCGTGTCTCAGTCCAGATCCACTATTCAGAAAACATTTATCCCCCTTTGGGACTGAAAACCCATATTTTATTTATTTCAAAAGCTGATGCCGAATTGTAACAAAATCTCTTTTAACAGTACACATTTTTATTAAGGGAATATAGATCAACTCGAAACACGGGAAATAATGGTACTAAATCTCAGGGCCATGATTCACAAAGCTTTACTCTATTAGGGTAACCAAAAGGTTTTC
This sequence comes from Apium graveolens, assembly GCF_009905375.1. NCBI lineage: Eukaryota > Viridiplantae > Streptophyta > Magnoliopsida > Apiales > Apiaceae > Apium > Apium graveolens. The sequence goes on along the minus strand of NC_133649.1, from coordinate 238,717,344 downwards.
ATATGTCAGAACTTGGACAAGAAAATATGGTGAGACTAATGGATAATATGAAGGGGTAATGCCAAACTTGGGCTTAAGCAATGGTTTCTCGTCAAGGTACAGTGTTGGATCATTAAGAAGATAAGCTTCACGAATACTATGGGTGTTAAGGTAATGATCTCCAGCTCAGGATGAATGTATATATCAGAATTGTCAAGCTTTAGGATAGGAAAGAGGGTATCAATCAATGAGGAATCAGGTTGGTAAGTTTCTGACTATCAAAGTTCAAGGTAAGGTTCTATAGGGGTTCAAGTATCAGGATGAGATATCAATACTTAGGAATCATCATCATGTTAATCAAGAGGATCAATCAAGTAATATAACAACTTTATTTTATCAGGCATTTAACTATCATGAAGAGACTTTTGAACTACTTGCAATGCATACTTGAGGGTTCATGGCATCTCTATGTAATTCAAAGATAAGCGAGAGATACGCTTGATTTAAACATATCAAAATGACTCAGGATAATTGCATCGATAAATATGAACTGTTTATAGTAAATATGAAGGTCAAGTTGAATCACTTGCCTTGAGATAGGCTGGACTGGTCTGACTGGTAGGAGCAACTGGAGCTTCACTCGACTTTTATGGCAAGTTTTCCCTCGTCTCGAGATCCTACATAAATAATAATAATCCTCATTATAATATATTCTTACCATCTCAACCTATTTACAACCCGAAATTAAACACGGATGGCACTTAGGCCTATATGCACTTAATTTATATCCACTTTATATTTCAATTATACACACGTAGCCACATAATCACATATCATAATTAATACCAAATAACACCATAATGCAACACTAGGCTTGGATGATCTCGACTCACAACTTAAGTCACTTGGTCGCTAAACTAGACAAGATCTTCAAATTTTGGCTTCCTAACTCGATGTGCCTTTCCTAAATTATCCAAAACCTATTGACCCTCACTTGTGCCTTTTGCTCTACTGACCTTATACTATCTTACAACTATGGTGGTCGACCTAATACTCACTTCTAAGTGTTCTAAAACTATGTGATAAGTGAAAGTACTCACTGGTGCAAATTTCAGAATGACAACTATGGTTTCTTGAGTACATTAGACACTCTTAAACCACAAGCTTTCCTTCAAAACTTTTACACAAGACTCTCCTGACCTAAGGGCATCTCACAAACTTGATGTGGCTCAAGGGCCTGGCTTGGGCCTTCTTGGGCCTAAGCTAAAAGTCCAAGGTTCCCCTGTTTTTCTGGGCAGAAAATGCCCTGACTTGAATTAACTTGCGACACATGGTTCTAACTCATATCCTATGAACTATGGTTGGAAAAACTTCTCTGACACTCCCTCTAACTAAGGCCCAATTGGGCCTAATGAGGGCCTACCCATGACATGGTCAAATCTCCCTATTTCTAAGTTGCAACAAAACTGTCCCCTGCTGGACAGATTTTGTTATTCTACTTGTGCACCTAACCAAATGACATGCAAACCTCCAACCAACTCTAAAACCTTTTATACTCCCAATACTAACTTCTGGTAGCTTGGGCCTCAAAGTGCACACCAATGACATGGTCAAAACTCACTCTAAACCTCAGGGTGCTATACTGATTTTTCTGCAGAAACTATAACTCTCATTTTCCAAGGTTTTGACTTGACAAACCCAACTAACAACAACTAAATACTTAAACCAAGACTTATACATGGTATTCTACTGAACTAACTCCCTTATCTCAAAATAACCTTGGTGAGATCATCCTTACCTAAGGTACAATTATGGCAAAACAAAAGAGACTACACTTCACAAATCACAAATCTTCATGCTTTTGAAACAACAAGATATATATTTTTATAAAAGATAACCATGAATTATTACCATGCAACAAAAGCATAAATCAATATTAACACATTATTCCTACTGAAATTAAGGCTCACTAACAAAATTTTCCAAATGATCAAAATCTTACAACATTCTAAGAGAAATCCACATGCATGCATGCCTTCGGGTTTTTCAAACCAAAACAACACATTTTTACATATGTTCTATCATAAAATTGACATGCAAGCCTAGCATAAGATATACCTAGATGATCACTTAGCATGCAAAGAGTTTTATCAAGACTTCACTAAGATTTTCATGTTATCATCACAAAACACACAAAGTGGAACATGACAACCAAAACACCATCCATTCGGCTCCTATCAAGTCATGGCCGAATGGATTAGGGTGAAAACAACAATTGCATGAGTGTAGCATACTCATGTCTAGCCATTCTCAACCCTTTGCTACTATAACTCATGGTGAAAGCCTTGAATTCACAAGAATCAAGGATATTCACTTGGAGTTTTAACAAAACCCACCATGCAAGGTCAACACATAAGTTTTTCTACTCTAAACTCTTAAGATATACAAGAACAACATGTAGGGAGTAGGATTACTTGATAATAGGATGATTGTTTGAGTGAGAAATGAAGAAAGAAGGGGATGGGGCTTGGTTTTGGGAATTGCCGAGAGGGGAGGGGGAAAAACCGAGAGGAGGGGGAGGAAAGGAGAGTGTGGAAATGGTGGGGGGGAATATGGAGTAATAATCATGTTAGTTTGGTTTTTATTTGGCCAAAAGTGAGTGGATTGAGATTTTACAAGAGTAACCTTCCAATATAGTTAGGTAGATTTGCATGCAAGGGTAAAGGGGTAATTTGGTTAGTAGAATGAAAGTGAGTGGGGTTGGAAATGTCTTCCTTGCCCCTTAGTTGAATTGGAAGAGTATTTGCATGCAAGGGTAGCCATGTAATTTGCTAATTATAACAAATAAAATTTATAAAGATTTATTTTTATAAAATAAAATACAAGTTCAAAAATTATAAAATTTATATCATAAAATAACTTGGATTTTTAGAGACTTTATAAAATCATTTTCAAAATTTGTGAACAAAATACCTTTTAAAAGAAAATTTTTCCAAAGCTTAGAATATTCCTTATAAATCAAAAATAAAGAAATTAAATAAACTCTTGCTTTGAAAAATCATATACTACACAAAGCAAATTTATAATGCAAAATTTTCACTCACACTAGCGTACAATCATTGAATATATTTTCATTTGACTTTAATATTATACCCAATCCACAAATAATATTACATAAAATGCCGGTCGTAACAGTATCTGTGTGTGGAACAGTAGCAGTGTTATCTGGAATTCTAAAGCATGCTTTGACAATGTCACCATTGATGCAAAACTGCTTACCTTTAAGTGTAAAAGTTATGGTTTTGTCAGATGAGTTATATACGGCAGTTGTCCATATCTCCTCCACAACTTCACAGTAGATAGCATAACTGAGTTTACAGCTCTTCACAAAGTCCATCATCTTGTGAAAGTCTCCAGACTGTGGAATCTTCTTATTCACAAGAGCTACAAAGTTGTTCTTTTATAGATATATCCAGATTGAGACATGATTTTGACTACTGGTGCCATTGTTTGATAATGAGAAATTTGCAGAGAGAATATTTGCTTCGAGAAGAAAGGAATTTAGAGTAATTGATTTGAGAATGATAAAAGTAGAATAAAATGAATTCTGCTTTTATACTATCTCAGAAATAAACTGTCAAAATAATAAAGTGAAGTAAAGTAACCAATCAAAATATCCCAAAATAGCCATTTAAAAATAAATAAATTGTAAAAATTCTGTCACTTATCCGTCGTGTTATACTTACAAACTCTAAGTATAACCGATGGATAATATTCAGAGTTTGAACGGCTAAGATTGAGACAATTCGACGGGTGAGGATAAATCAATTATTCGTCGGGTTGTAAAATAATCCAGAAAAGTAATTGATTTTTATTAACAATAATATTCCGACGGATGATCAAACTCGATGGATAATGAACATCCGTCGGGATGTAAATTTTGACTTAGCCAAAATTTCATCCATTACAGAAAAATCAATTAAGTTTTTGGCTGCATTATAACTTGCAAAGATATCTGAAATACTTCTAGAATAATTAAGCATGCCTAACTCACTTACCAACCTTGAAAATGTGGATTCATCTACTGGCTTGGTAAAGATACCTGTAAGCTGCTTTTCACTTGGAACAAAATGAAGTTCCACAGTACCATTCATCACATGTTCCCTAATGAAGTGGTACTTGATGTCTATGTGCTTTGTTCTTGAATGCTGTACTGGATTTTCAGTGATGGCAATTGCACTTATGTTATCACAGAAAATGGGAATTCTATCCACTTGTAGACCATAGTCCAACAATTGGTTTTTTATCCACAAAATCTGTGCACAACAACTACTAACAACAATATATTCAGCTTCAGTTGTAGAAGTAGAAACTGAATTTTGCTTTTTACTGAACCAGGACACAAGCTTGTTCCCTAGAAATTGACAGGTTCCTGTTGTACTTTTTCTGTCTATTTTACAACCAGCATAATCGGCATCTGAATAACCAATTAGATGAAAACCAGAATCTCTAGGGTACCAAATGCCAAGTTTTGGTGTTCCCTTGAGATATCTGAAAATTCTCTTAATAGCTACTAAGTGAGATTCTCTAGGATCAGCCTGAAATATAGCACAAAGACAAGTAGCAAACATTATATCTGGCCTACTAACTGTTAAGTACAGAAGTGAGCCAACCATGCCCCTATAGCTTGAAATATCCACAGACTTTTCAGTATTGTTTAATTCAAGCTTACTTGGTGGCCATGGGAGTTTTTGCAGATGTGCAATCCATTAGTTCAATTTCTTTAAAAGATCATGAATATATTTAGTTTGACTAATTAATATTCCATCACTAACTTGCTTAACTTGTAAACCAAGAAAGTAAGTTAGTTCTCCCATCATGCTCATTTCATACTTACTTTGCAACAATTTGGCAAACTTTTTGCAAAGTTTTTCACCTGTAGAGCCAAATATAATATCATCTACATAGATTTAAACAAGTATACTAGAGCCATTAAAATTTCAAAAGAATAAAGTTTTATCAATAGTACCTCTTGTGAAGTGATTTTCCAAATGAAACTTTGATAAAGTGTCATACCAGGATCTAGGTGCTTGCTTCAGTACATAAAATGCTTTCAAGATATAGTAGACATATTCTGGAAAATTTGGATCTTCAAACCAGGAGGTTGACTGGCATAAACTTCCTCCTCTAAATCTCCATTTAAAAAGGCACTTTTGACATCCATTTGATAGACCTTGAAATTGGCATGAGCTGCATAGGCTAGGAAAATTCTGATGGCTTCAAGTCTTGCAACAGGAGTAAAGGTTTCATCAAAATCTATTCCTTCTTGTTGACAGAGCCCTTAGCTACCAATCTAGCTTTG